>NW_019384854.1:293163-342518 GCF_000671375.1 Centruroides sculpturatus
ATTTTAATTATTTTTATTTCCAAACTGATTTTAACCAGTTCTATAGTAAGGTAACATTCCAATAGACAATATGCAAAGCTTTTTTTTCAGTTTACAGCAGTATTTATTACACAAAATTTAAGTAAAGCTTAACATGCCGATCTTGCCCCGATCTCCCCTATTTTTGTAAGCCGTACAACATATATTTAATTTTAGGCATAAAATGAATCCGTCGTATTAAATCACAGATAATGTTTTTAAAGTAACTTTAAAAAATCTGTTTGAAAATGAAGAATATAATGAAAATTTGTATGAAATATTATTATTTCAAAATTAATATGTTTTAATTAAATATTTTGTGAGATCAGCCGGGGGTACAATCTATCTATTAGGATGTTGGTACCACTTATTCGGCGCAGATTGAGTGAAATCTGTTCTCTTAGTTTCGAATTTTTTGATCCGATCTGATGTCAAAATTTTGACCGGGAGGGCTTTTGTAGCCGATCCAAATCGCGAGATTCGGATCTACGTCAGGATTGACACCAGTTTATCTACTTATTACGCGGATAAACACGCGTGTGATTATGCCCTAGATTTGATTCAGAGAGTCAACACGAGACATTTCTTAAACAATAACAGAGAAAATTTTAATAAACTAAAAATAAACTAGATTATATAAAAGAAAAATGGTTAGATATTCAGATATAAACAAATGACTACAGCAACTACATCCAATTAGACGCGCCGAGAGAGTAATGGACTCACTTAACTTATACAATGTCGAGAGAGAGAGCTCACAATTCATTAAATTAATAAACAAACAACCTGTTTAGTTGACTTCTTTTTCTTTTATTCGTCGAATATACTTTATTTCTGAAGTTCTCAAACTTCTATTCATGGGGAGGTCTTGATGGGCACAAATATTAAATATATATCTTCTATGTTTCTGACTCCATGTTAACTCGATAGGAAACGACTATGGGCGTTAGTCTTCTGGGGCTTGTATGGATTTTGTCTTCCTCATCTGGGATCTATCGACGAACTCCTCGAATTCTGTTAAATTTCGACTATATCCCTTAATCAGCGACCAATCAACATACTGTTCTTCACTCATGTGAACGGATGAAAAGGGGAATAAATGAGGGGTCGTCAGTTCTCATGGTGGTGAGATTTTGTAACAGATAAGGGAAAAACAAAGGATGTTCATACTTCCGTCAAAGGAAGTGGCTCTGTTATCTGCTTTCCCACGGTAGAAAACCGTTATTTTCTCACCAAAACGAAAGAATATTTTCCTACAAAAATTAAACTTTAATTTTAAATTATCATTTAGACCCAGGGGCTATTCGGATTTCACAATTTAATACATTTTGAGATAAGTCTATAATTAGAGTTCATCGAAAGCCCCAAGTGAACGTAAACATCAATGTGACATGTGCCCCAAAGAATTTTTATCTAAATCACACTTACAAAGACATGTGAGATCTCATACAGGAGAACGATCATTTTTGTGTCAGATTTGAAAGATAGCATTCAAACAAAAGGAACATTTAAAAAGACACACGGCAACAGTTCATTCTTATGCGAAAACACAATCTTCGTCCCAGGTATTTACAGATTATATAGCCATATTTGATGACAGTTTAAACGTATAAAAATGAATTGGGTAACTTTTGATATTGACATAAAAGTGTTTGCTTTTTTAACTGTTACTTTTAAAAACTTTTTCATGTATTGTCCATTTTAATCAAAATAGCCTATGACGTTAATCAGTGCAGTATTTAATGATTAGTTATTTAAATGTAAAGAATTTCAGACATGAACTATAATTGATATACATAAATATATTGCATTCTGTTATAAAAATATTTTTCAAATATTTTAGTTTGATTAATTACAAAGTAGTTTTTTTTACTTTCTATGGTAATTTTTTTGTCGCAATGAAGAAACATTACAAACATAAATACAATGAAACACAGTTTAAAACAATAAAAAAACATTTACTTA
This sequence comes from Centruroides sculpturatus, assembly GCF_000671375.1. Classification (NCBI taxonomy): domain Eukaryota; kingdom Metazoa; phylum Arthropoda; class Arachnida; order Scorpiones; family Buthidae; genus Centruroides; species Centruroides sculpturatus. The sequence goes on from NW_019384854.1 coordinate 295,147, forward strand.
AATTGTGTAAGATATCTGCATCAATTTATAACCAGCACTCAATGATTTTTTTTTAAAACAGCAATGGTGACAATTTGGTAATTTCGATCCCTGGTGCACTCTCACAGTTATTGGAAAATGTGGTGAGGATCCCGCTGAGCATATTACCATACTGGTGATTTTGTGGTATAAAGCTTAGCTCACTTAACATAAAGTTCAGGTACATTGTCTGGTGGGAGTTCTTTCCGTATGAGCGCATCGTACTTTGCTTAATGCTTTTCTTCGGATGCAAAAAGTCCAATATATGTGATTATTTTTCTCTCGAAGTTTTTTTATTAGTATGCGACTGATATCATAAATGGCATCAATAATGCTAAGTTATTTAACAAATTCACTTGTTTCCAGTGATTTTGACAATTGTTCAATGATACGCTGAAAGATGTTCATTGTAAGACAAAATAGACATATTGCATGATAGCTTGTGCGTTTATCGACGTTTCCTTTTATTTACAGATATATATGGTGATGCTACATAGCCACGCCGTAACTAGGCATCCCAGTTGGACAATCTCGTTTAAAAGTGTGGAAAGAACTTCAGCTCTATGTTGTACAAACAATTTCCATACTTCAGATGATATATCATCTGGTCCTGTTGTTTTTCCATTTTTCATCCTCTTAACAGCTGTTTTCGTCTCTTTAATATAACCGTATATACTCGCTTATAAGATGATCTCACATATAGGACAAGGTGTGACTTTAAAGATCAAAATAAAGAAAATTAGATTTATTAATACAATTTAATTTAATTTTGTTTAATCACAAATAAAATGTCAAATGTACGTAAATGCGCACATTGTCTCTCAAAAATTACTGGCATTTTAGACTTTAAGGAAAAATCTTGTAAATTCGACAACATAATTTTTTCATGTAAAGCTGGACAATCGGGAACCATTTTTGCCGATTCTTAGCGGTCGAATCCATTCTCCATCGATTACACTTATGAGTTTCTCCGAATTCTGATTTTTGAATAATCATCTCTTTTCACCTTAGAATGGATTAAAACTCATATCGGCTCCTGTGTGATTTTAGAATTTCAAATTGGAACTCAATTCAAAAGCTTTGTTTTTCTTATTGCTATTCATCTTTACTCCTGATAATACACGAGAACGATTGAAACGACCCAGATAAAATACTTTTGTTATTAAACATCAGAGGATGAGCATCCAGTAAAAGTGCGAACACACAGTTCACAAAACTTATTGCAAAAACGCAAAGAATCCTTCACGCGCACGTATAGGACGACCTAGACTTTTGAAGCAATCAAAAATTAATAAAAACTTCGTATTTATGTGAGTAAATACGGTACTTCGCTTACTGGCCCAACAAGAGGATCAATACTTCAAATTTTTATTGCATAATTCTTCAAAGTACTTTCTCCAGCATTGCAGTATAGTGGGTGGATTTGGCAACGGTTGTCAATTGGCAAATATGTTTTCTATTAAAGCTCCAATACCTTCTGTAGCTCTGGTGACAAGATTTAGGCGAAGGGTTAACATTGTTATCGCCTTTTGGACTTTCTAGTTTATCGTACAAATTTTGGGAATTGCTAGTTTTGCCCAAGTAACCAAGGTTTTTGTTGATAACCTAGCTATTTTGAATTTCATTCTGCCTCATTTCAGCTTTGTGTTTTAGTAGGTCTTCAAAGCTGATTTCTTTTCTTTCATAGCTTGTTTAACTTTGTCACTCCACCGTCATGTTCGTTTATCAATAAATCGTTTTGCAGGCTTTGTTTTTCCAAGGATTTTTAACGTTGCTCTGTGTACCTCATCTGTAATTTCAGTTCAAATGCTGAATATTGGATTGTTAATGGGTATTTGAGATTTGCTGAACTTTCCTGTCATTTCATTCTTTCAATGTTTTAGCTTTGAATATTTGATTTGCTAAGGATTTGTTTTCGGAGCATGGCATATTTTAGAATAGTTAATTTTCATCTGTAAAATAAGCAATTCATTGAATTTCTTAGAGGGAATTTTTTTAAAATAAGCAATTGTGTCTGAGAGCAATGCTATCACACGGAATTACTTCGGCATCAGCTACCAATTTCAGATCACTTTTTCGATCATCCAGTAGTCGATTTCAATTGAACGTCCACAACTGATGTAAGGTGCGTGGATGAATCTCTTCTTAAAAAGATTTTGAGAATGGCCAAAGTGTGCACTTTAGCATAATCTAATATGAGGCAGCCATCATCGTTTCATTTTTTAAATCTTTTGCCATCGTGGCACAATTTATATCTGTCTTTTAATTTTGAAACATGTTAATTTAGATTACTCTGGACGAATGAGGTAAGTTTTTCTTTATACTTGAAAGACACCAATGATAATATGCTCCAAAAATAAAGATGAGAAAATCTGGAATTATAGACTTAACAATTTTGGCTCGCACACTTTTAAATATTAACTAACTCAGCCTAGAAACAAAGCGATCGGAAATTCAGTCGTAGTACCAAGCCTAGTGATATCCTCTCAGATAGTCTGCTGCCGTAGATGTAAAATTTTATTTTAATTAAATAACATTAACTATATTCTATTCTATTCTATTTAGATAATTTATTCTATGTACTTTTCGTTTAAATATTTTCACGTAAATATAATTTTACAAAGTTGCTATAAATTATCTTTTATTTTATGTGTATTTGTTCTAGAAACCATTTNAATAAATTCTTCATTCAACTAATTTCATAAATGCTAGTCGCTTATAAAGTGACTAGCATTTATGAAATTAATTGAATGAGGAATTCATTTTAGAACAGAGAAAAATTGGTGTATTGATTGTACTTAAGATTATTCAGGATGTCCAGTGATCGGAAAGTGATAGATTAATGCTTATATGAGACATAATTTATTCTTGTTTGCACTGTAGGAAGATATTTTAATCATTGGGATGGCTATCGTGTATACTAATGCGGCGCAAACTTTGCATTAATCATGAATGACAATGACAAAAATTTTAATTACAGTAGAGCGTCGATTATCCGACTCAATTGGGAACTGGGGTTGTTCGGATAACTTATTTTTCGGATAACCAAATATGTACGAAAAAATATATTTTATCCTGTGTTGAAATTTTTATCCGTTGCGTATCGCTTTGCGTTGAATTTTCGTCGATGTTAAGCCTAACGAACTCTATTGTATCGTTAAAAATTATTTTTAAATTATTTTATTACTCACAAAACAAACAACCACTCATAATTAGAAAATTAAGTCTCGTTTAAATACTGGCCTCCCTTCAATGGTCGAGCCATTGATGCCAGCTAAAACATGCAAAAATTTAACAAAAATAATATTATTAAAGTAGCCAAGACATAGCCAAATATTGTAGTGCCACATCACTAGTGGACATTTGAAATTTGCCGATTAGAACGGTTGGTTAACCAATGTGACGGTTAATCGGGGGTCGGATAATCGATGGTCTACTGTATTTTATTTGTGTTTAATGTATTTTCTTTTAATAAAATTATATGATTATTATTATTTTAATTTTGTTTTTCTTTGTGTTGTGTTGTTTGCTTGACTTAAAAGCAGTTAGGTAGTCATCCAAGTTTTGGATTTTCTTAGAAAATGGGAACTCTGTTTAATTATAGTTCTAATACTTACTCTTCCTGGCTTTATTTATATTACTTTAACACCAGTAAAATATTTTTTTAAATCACAATTTTCTTTAATTGTCCAGAAGTAATGTGGGTTGGATAAAACCTCATTATGGGCCATAGTTTGGTGATCCCTGTAGACTGTTACCATTTTTAAATGTTGTTAAATCAAGAAAATTAATGCTACTATAACTACCACTGGGGACAGATAGAACAACAATAAGTTGGCAGGTGCTAATCTATCATTTGCAGTATTTAAAAATTTTTTCAATAATCTAGTTTTTAAATTTTTAAATTAAATTACAAAACAGTAAATATCATATTAAAACTCTAATTTTTTAAATTTAAAAATATAATTTTATTGTGATGTTTTTAAAATCATAATAATATTATATTTTAAATTATGAGGAAATTATATGTAATCAAAAGTAATCAAAATTAAACTGAAAGTCGTATAATAGCTTAATGTTATCATTGACTCTACATCTAAACTTGTATTAAATTTAATGGACAGTAATTCATAAAAACATAGACTATTGTATTTATTAACATGGCTCAGTATTTAAATGATATTTTGCTTATTATTGAGAAAATAGTTTCCAAAGTGTAAAGAAGACTTCTCTATAATTTTGATTAATCATTTCATGAATTAATTCTTTAAAGTTTATAAACTGTTTTCTATGATTTTATAATTAATGGTTTTTTTAAACATTTAAATTATGTCTTATTAAAACAATTTCATCTGTAAGCAGTTAATTTGATATCTTTATTTTAGTGAAAAAAGTAAAAGAAGAACAAAAACTATTGCCAATACTAATGAGCCAAAATGGAATCAAACATTTGTTTATTCTCCGTTAAGGCGTTCAGATTTAAAGACAAGAGCTTTGGAAATAACTGTGTGGGACTATGATAGATATGGTGCTAATGATTTTCTTGGAGAAGTAAGTAGGTGTGATATTTTTATGTTTATCTTTCTTAGTAGTAGACATAATATTAAATAAATTAAGTTTGATATTGAATATATTAAAATTAATAAAAATATTAAAGAACTGTAAAGTTATAAATTAAATATGAATTAATATATGTTAATATTAGATGAATTATAAAATAAATAAATAACTGTTACAAATATTAATTAGAGATTGGCATAAAACAGTTGAAAATTGTTTAGAGTCACTCTGAATAGTCAAACCTGATTATTCTTAGTTTAATAAATGCTTTTAACCACTAATAATTTTAATTTTATTATTAATTTTAGAATTTTAGAATTTTAATAATTTTAGAATTGTTATAATTTAATAATGGTTTAATCTAATTAGCAAAATATCTTAATTTTCTTCAAATTTTGAAAGTTTTTAATATCTTAATAGATTATTTTTAATTTATCAATTATAATATTGAGATGAATTAAAATTAATTATACATATTTTTTCAAATAATGTTAGGTGTATTCTCTTTCAGATATAAATACTGCAATGCTTTGCACTTGAAAATGAAATTAATTATAAAATTCTGTGCATATGATATTGTTTATTGAAAAAATTAGTAATAATCTAGAACTCTAGAACTGTATAACTAAACAACTTTTCATTGATTTTTGCTCTTTTTGATGATATGTGAGATAAATTGAATGTAGTTGAAAGTAATGTATGGTGGTTTATATATTCCATTGGAGCATGTATTATAGTTTTAGAGAGAGATTATTCTTAAAGCAAAGCTTTGATCTACTTTCATATTTTTTTCGGAATTAAAATCCTGTCATAACATACTGACCAGAGAATATTTTTTGTTAATAAACAATATTGTATTTACAGACTGTTTTAACTGAATTAATTTTATTATTATATACTATATGATTGTAATTAAAGTATTTTCTATTCAACATTATCTAGAAAGATATTTAGAGGTCTGAGTGCAACCAGATTTGCTATGGTAATATTTCAAGTCATGCAAAGGATGTTTTAAAAAAATTTTAGTATTGAAACTTATCATTATGGCACTTTTGGCACTAAGCTATGTGATTTTTGATTGTGAGGACATTTAAAAAGTGTGATTTATTGAGGACATGATGAAAATTTGTCAGTCTTCAAAAACAGTATCATATATATGTGAGAAGAATTACAATTATGGTTGGCTATTGAATACACTGTTCATTCCTTTATGTGTTAAACTTTTAGAATGGAGCTACAATGAACAATATTTTCTACGTTGCTAAAATCCTTGTATAGCATAAGTATCTTGTACAAATAAAACATTTGTTCCTTACAGAGCCAAAAAATGTGACATATTTTGATATTAAATTTTGTTTTTACAAAAATGTCTTTTGCACATCTTGAAATGCCATCATATCAAATTTAGTTGCATTTGAATTGCTAAATATCTCTTTTGCAGTATTGAATAGGGGATACTTTAATTATAATTATGTGGTATTTTTGTTTAAAATTAATTTGTGATCTTATTAATTAATTCTTTGGATTTTTTACAACTTTAATGTTGTGTATTAATTTTATCAGTTATTAAATCATTATATTTATTTTGAAATTGATATACCTTATTTAGGACTTACTATTTTTACAAACAATTTTAAAAATTATTTTTTGATTTAATTTAGATAAATATTTCTTTCTCTTAGTATCTGTTTAAGCACATTTTAAATTTCAATAAACTTAAAAATTTTTAAGAGGTGATTAGGCAATGCCAAAAATTTAAATAATACTTTCAAGATTTAGCAATTAAAATAAAAGGATTAGGACAGACTTAGTTTTGTAGCATTCTCAGCTATAACAATTTTTAATTATGAATTATAAGAGCTTAGTATATTTATCAAAATAAAAGTGAAAAATTTGTTATATAATAAAAGTTGCTTATTCTAATTGTTTTGGGACTCACCTAAATTGATGATGATAACCAACAACTAACATTAATTTTAATTCAATTCTTTATTGTGTGAACCTTAGTTTGTTACAAGGGGTTAAAATATTGCATAAAAACTGAAGTTAGTACAATTTATTAAATTAATATAATAGCTTAGTACTACACAATAAAACACAATAATTATCATTTCATACATACACATATANGCTTTTCTTCGGATGCAAAAAGTCCAATATATGTGATTATTTTTCTCTCGAAGTTTTTTTATTAGTATGCGACTGATATCATAAATGGCATCAATAATGCTAAGTTATTTAACAAATTCACTTGTTTCCAGTGATTTTGACAATTGTTCAATGATACGCTGAAAGATGTTCATTGTAAGACAAAATAGACATATTGCATGATAGCTTGTGCGTTTATCGACGTTTCCTTTTATTTACAGATATATATGGTGATGCTACATAGCCACGCCGTAACTAGGCATCCCAGTTGGACAATCTCGTTTAAAAGTGTGGAAAGAACTTCAGCTCTATGTTGTACAAACAATTTCCATACTTCAGATGATATATCATCTGGTCCTGTTGTTTTTCCATTTTTCATCCTCTTAACAGCTGTTTTCGTCTCTTTAATATAACCGTATATACTCGCTTATAAGATGATCTCACATATAGGACAAGGTGTGACTTTAAAGATCAAAATAAAGAAAATTAGATTTATTAATACAATTTAATTTAATTTTGTTTAATCACAAATAAAATGTCAAATGTACGTAAATGCGCACATTGTCTCTCAAAAATTACTGGCATTTTAGACTTTAAGGAAAAATCTTGTAAATTCGACAACATAATTTTTTCATGTAAAGCTGGACAATCGGGAACCATTTTTGCCGATTCTTAGCGGTCGAATCCATTCTCCATCGATTACACTTATGAGTTTCTCCGAATTCTGATTTTTGAATAATCATCTCTTTTCACCTTAGAATGGATTAAAACTCATATCGGCTCCTGTGTGATTTTAGAATTTCAAATTGGAACTCAATTCAAAAGCTTTGTTTTTCTTATTGCTATTCATCTTTACTCCTGATAATACACGAGAACGATTGAAACGACCCAGATAAAATACTTTTGTTATTAAACATCAGAGGATGAGCATCCAGTAAAAGTGCGAACACACAGTTCACAAAACTTATTGCAAAAACGCAAAGAATCCTTCACGCGCACGTATAGGACGACCTAGACTTTTGAAGCAATCAAAAATTAATAAAAACTTCGTATTTATGTGAGTAAATACGGTACTTCGCTTACTGGCCCAACAAGAGGATCAATACTTCAAATTTTTATTGCATAATTCTTCAAAGTACTTTCTCCAGCATTGCAGTATAGTGGGTGGATTTGGCAACGGTTGTCAATTGGCAAATATGTTTTCTATTAAAGCTCCAATACCTTCTGTAGCTCTGGTGACAAGATTTAGGCGAAGGGTTAACATTGTTATCGCCTTTTGGACTTTCTAGTTTATCGTACAAATTTTGGGAATTGCTAGTTTTGCCCAAGTAACCAAGGTTTTTGTTGATAACCTAGCTATTTTGAATTTCATTCTGCCTCATTTCAGCTTTGTGTTTTAGTAGGTCTTCAAAGCTGATTTCTTTTCTTTCATAGCTTGTTTAACTTTGTCACTCCACCGTCATGTTCGTTTATCAATAAATCGTTTTGCAGGCTTTGTTTTTCCAAGGATTTTTAACGTTGCTCTGTGTACCTCATCTGTAATTTCAGTTCAAATGCTGAATATTGGATTGTTAATGGGTATTTGAGATTTGCTGAACTTTCCTGTCATTTCATTCTTTCAATGTTTTAGCTTTGAATATTTGATTTGCTAAGGATTTGTTTTCGGAGCATGGCATATTTTAGAATAGTTAATTTTCATCTGTAAAATAAGCAATTCATTGAATTTCTTAGAGGGAATTTTTTTAAAATAAGCAATTGTGTCTGAGAGCAATGCTATCACACGGAATTACTTCGGCATCAGCTACCAATTTCAGATCACTTTTTCGATCATCCAGTAGTCGATTTCAATTGAACGTCCACAACTGATGTAAGGTGCGTGGATGAATCTCTTCTTAAAAAGATTTTGAGAATGGCCAAAGTGTGCACTTTAGCATAATCTAATATGAGGCAGCCATCATCGTTTCATTTTTTAAATCTTTTGCCATCGTGGCACAATTTATATCTGTCTTTTAATTTTGAAACATGTTAATTTAGATTACTCTGGACGAATGAGGTAAGTTTTTCTTTATACTTGAAAGACACCAATGATAATATGCTCCAAAAATAAAGATGAGAAAATCTGGAATTATAGACTTAACAATTTTGGCTCGCACACTTTTAAATATTAACTAACTCAGCCTAGAAACAAAGCGATCGGAAATTCAGTCGTAGTACCAAGCCTAGTGATATCCTCTCAGATAGTCTGCTGCCGTAGATGTAAAATTTTATTTTAATTAAATAACATTAACTATATTCTATTCTATTCTATTTAGATAATTTATTCTATGTACTTTTCGTTTAAATATTTTCACGTAAATATAATTTTACAAAGTTGCTATAAATTATCTTTTATTTTATGTGTATTTGTTCTAGAAACCATTTGATTAGTTTTGTGAACACAATAACATAGACTTTGTTATATAGTTAACGAATATAAGCGTTCATAACGAAACAGACACTAGCATATTTAAAAGCATTCAATTCAAATATAAATTTGTTTCGTTTTATTAGCTATAAATCGGTTATGTTGTGACCTATAAATTGCTTTATTTGAAATTTTATTCTATTTTGTGCGATTAAAAACAAGAGTTATCCGGGAGAGTCACGGGAAAATTAAAGGATATTTTCACCTTAAATATACATTTTAATGATCTGGTCCGTGGAAAGTGTAGAAGGAAAATATTTTTTATCCGATCGGAAGAAAACACAAGGATCTGAAAAATTATCTTTTCCGGAACTCAACATTCCGAAAAAGTTCTCGGAATGACAGAATCGAAAGCTTAATTTAAGTCATTCTGGACCACAAATCCCAGCTATTTAAACTGTAAATATTTCGAAATAGTAAATTGCATGACCACTATATCTACTGTGTATCACTAATGTGTAACATAATATTTTTTTTATTATATAATCCAAGATTAATTATAAATCTACCCACTAATGATCTATAGATCCATGTAATCGTTAATTTTTATTATTATTATGCTTTTCATGAAATGTATAAAGTAATATATAACGAGATAAATTAAATTGAGTTATATTTTTTTATTTTTAAAGCGATGTACAGAAGACGTATCGAAGAGCATTCATTCCTTGAAAGATGTGAAGGTGAGATTAAATTTGAGGTCTTGTAGTGAAACGTTACATGAAGAAACAACAGTGGATCAAGATATATTAAACGCTGCCGAAACTCTTCTCCACATGAGAAGAAGGAGATTGGAGACAGACAAAGAAAATACTTCAGATTCGGATAAACCATCAACTTCAAAACAATTCATGAGTAATAAATAACAAATACTGAATACTTCATTTAACTTTTAAAAATCCTTTTTCGCCTTATTCAAATTCAAGGTTGTTGCTTTAAAAGTGAACAAAATAGCTTCTTCAAAATTTAACATTTATAACAAATTTTTAATTTGTATAATATCTGAAAAATTTTCGAATTAAAAAGCATTAAGTACGTAGTAGGCGGCGCTTGAACGGTTTTGTCTGTGTCATATTTGCACGAACGTGTATAATAATCGCGTGGTATTTCAAGTATTTTAAAGATTTCAACTGTAGGAAGTTGTAAATTTCATTTTAAAAGAAGGTTATTGTAAACTTACATATATTTTATTCTGTAAAACTAATTATTTTATTTTAATTAAAAAATACCTATGTAATTTTTTTGCAACTTAATTTTATTCCAGTCAAATTTCCATATATGCAGGGGTTAAGTATATAGTAGAAAAAATCATGTTTAAACATAGTTTTGTGGGGCTGCTAATTTGTGTGGGCCTTGGGCACCGGCCCCAAATGCCCTTATGTAAATCCGGCGCTGGCACTGATTCCCTAAAACACAAACATCCTTATTAAATTTACCGGCCCGCAGGCCGGTAAATTTAGTGGCCAAGTGGTCTTCGTTCCTTGAATACTGGTAGTTCGGTTGTGGGTTCGCGCCTCGCTCGGACTGGCTGCGTGGCGTTTTCTGGGTTTTCTCCAGCATCTGTGACGCCTAAATAGGTGCCAATATCCTTTATAAAAATTTCTCGAAGGCATACCCTAGGCAGATCGCCCAAGGGTGTCGCGTTGACATAACTAAAACAAACAAAATCAAACCTTACCAGATTTCAGAAATTTTCGACAGAAGACATAAGCGTTATTATGCTTCCAAATACGTAAACAAAATCGTTCCCTCCACATACACAAACAAAATCCATACGTACAGAAAATTTCTTTATTTTTTTTGCGTTTCTCGGCGTTAGAAGGTCCCCTAAATACAAAAATGTGAAAATATTCTGGTATTATTTTGTCGTATTTTTCCTCTATTATGTATAACAGCCGGTAAAGTAACAGACTGTAATTGATGTCTTTATTATATATAAAAATTAAAACTATATAGGTAAAATACATAACAACACCTTGGAGAATACTTCGACATATCTTAATTTGCGATATAGCTCTGTGTAACAGAAGAGCAAATCAACTATATCATTTCCATCTGGAGAGGTACAATACATGCAATGAATCTAACAGTTTTTAGTCACTTGATAACATCTGTAGATAGATTGTATAACGTTGTGTGAATGCGCCTCATTTACACAGCTAATTTTGTTCACAGACAAAGCCAATTTCATGAGGGAAGATAATATGTTTGAAATAGCGACAATTTGGATGGAGAAAACTCACATACTACGCATTCCCTTAGATTCCAAGAAAGATTCGTTATCACGCTAGTCGTTTGATTGGGCCATATCTTTTTCCAAGAAGTATGGACAGCATTGATACCAAAGATTAATCAAACTCCATCTAAGAGGTCACAATTACTTACGAGCGCAATGCTGCGCGGTAAGCGGAAATTTCTATATGTTTTCGATAGAATAATAAGAGTAATATCTTTTGACCTGTTAGATTGGGGTACTGTCAGACTGACTGGAAGTGCTATCAAATTTATTGAAAGATGTGCCAATTCGAATAACAATAGAGTTTTATTTTTGAGACACTTGCAGAGACGGATGAAGTTCTATTTGCAGGAATTATGGTTGAAACACAAGAAATGTTAAAAACACGACATGTTTTTTTGAGCGTATGTACCGGAAAAGATGCAATATAAAGTATATAGATTAATCTTAAAATCTGTACTTCCTAATATTTGGATGAAACGAAAGATTAAGATAAATGTTACTTTTGTTTTTTTTTTTTTAAATCCTTTCAGAGTAAATGATATAAATTTATCTTCATTGGCACGAAAACTCGGAAGTGACGTCACTGAACTTTAAACCTCTCTACTGCTTAATTAAGACCTTATTCGAGAAATGATATTAAACACTTCTATCTTACTTTTTTTTTTTAAATGAAATTCATTCTATATGTTAGTAAAGGGAATTCAGAAGCATTCTGCCTTACAGTATTAGACGTTGCATAAAAAATTTCAAAAAACGATCAATAGCGACAATATATTGAGTTTCAGGAGTGCATTGTAAAAATCCAAGGAAAATTTTCAGTTAAATTTTGTTATTTATTTATATGTTTGTTTTTCTGTTAAATGCAAGAAGAGTTTAAAGTATTAATAGATAACAGAAGCACGTATAACTATGCCCTATCAAGTAAGTTAACGAATTTTTAGTACAAAGGTAAGAATTAATTGTTTATGAAGAGAGATTGGTCGGTGATGATGTGATCGGACTTGAGCTACTGGGCTACTTATGCAGAGTAAAAAATCTCTAATTTAGCGTCCCCGGATGATTTGACGTGAATACGCAAAGGGCCCCGGCTCTTCAGTAAGGGACGAAGTTCTTGTACTAAAGTAGAAAATAATGTTTAAATTTTATCTTTATTAGAAGAATAAAAATATTGTCAGAATAAATTTTCACCACCTTTTTTTCATGAATAGTATTTCGCTGTATTCCGCTGATTCAGCTGAAAAATTGTCAAAAAGTCATTAAAAAACGAATTCGTCTACAGTTGAAATGTTTCAATAAATAAATGTTTCAATTATAAACACTGTTGCCGCAATGAAATTTCAAAAAGTACTGAAGCGCCTTCAAAAAATGTACTATTTTCCTTCAAAATGTACTAGTTCTATGAATACTTTGTTTACATGCCTATATATATATATATATATATATAGGCACGTAATATATATAGTTTATTGTCAAATAATTTAATTTAAAATTTTATTTTTGGAATTTTTTTAAAGCTATTTATAAATATCTACACATCTATTAGTTATTATAAAATGAGCATTGCATTGACAACATTTATTAATAATACTATTGAATTTCATCTTAATTTTATAACCAATCGTGCTTTAAAAAATAATTATAAATTTGTTATATTATATTATTATATTCTTGTTTGCTTAAAACATGCGACTCAAAAAAACAACCCAAAATGGCGGCTCAAGAAGTAGATCACGCGTTTTGTCCTTCTTATTTAGACCTTGGAACAGTCGGAAGCGCGGCCATTTTGGAACCACACGTAACATTAACCGTTATTTCTTTTACTATGATTACTAAAATTGAAGTTCATAATTTAAGAATTAAATTACAGTGGTAGAAAATAATATAAAAGTATTTATATTATTTATACTCGTAAAATTTCAAAACTATTTTCTGTAATAATTTGATTCTGACTTAACGGATATTTTGATATTATTGACGACAAAAGTTTAAAATCATCGATTTCCTTACCTGTCCATTATTTTTTTTGACGGAGTTGAATTGTTTGGACCACGTGGCATGAAAAATTTTGTCAAGGTCCTGATGAGAATGTGCAGACAACTGAACTTGTGAAAGAAGACTACTGAGTCAAGACCCTGCAACTATCTATCTTGTGATTGGATAATTTAAATTAGCAAGCAGTGATACTAGTGAGACTTTATTAAACTCATTTTTCTCATTTTTTCGTTAAGGCATGAAATACAGTATTATTTTGTACCGTAAATGGTATTTGAAATATTATAATGTACTGAAAATGTACTAAAAATCTAAATGTACTTTCAATTTACTGGAAAGGGCAAAATGTACCAAAAAAGTACAAATGTACTAGGAACGGCAACACTGATTATAAAAAAAGAAAAAGAAACTTGCAGTTGATCATTTAGTTTACATTGCCACAAAGCATTGTGGCAAGTAACTCAATCTACAGCCGATCCCATATAACAATATGGAATCGGCTGTAGATTGAGTTTTTTGTTTTATTGTTTTAGACATTAAGATTTAGTATAAATTTGCATTTAACACAAACTTATCATACAGGAACTTTTCGGGCAAATAGTAAAAGATAGAGTTTGTTGATTACAGAATATGCATTTCAGCAGTTACATCCCTCATCTGTTTTGATTTACAAATACAGTATGTGGTAATATAAGTATTACATCATTATACGACGTTTTACATTCTTTAATCTAAATACAGTAGAGCGTCGATTATCCAATAGTCAATCATCCGAAACGTCAATCATCCGAAAGAATTCCAGTCTGCAAAAAATAAATTTTCGCCAGTGCTGTGGCGCTGCAATCTTTGGCTATGTCTTGGGCTACTCAAATAATTTACGTTTTTGATACTAAATTAACTTCTAAAGTATAATTTTTTATTGTTTTTATATTTTTCAATACATTTATTTTGCTTATACAAAATAAAAAAATAATTTTTAACGATACAATAGTCTTCGTTAGGCTTAACATCGACGAAATTCAACGCGAAGCGACACGCAACGGAGAAAAAAGTCAAGATGGGATAAACTAATATATTTTTTCGTACATAATCAGTTATCCGAAACATCGATCTTCCGAACAACCCCAGTCCCTAATTGATTCGGATAACAGACGCTCTACTGTATATAAAATTACTTGTCCTGACTGACTGACTGACTCACTGATTCATCATCGCCCGGAGAATACCGCTAAAGCTAAAAAGGTGAAATTTTGTACATAGTAAGGGTCATGAAAATACACACTAAGAAGGGATTTTTCGAAATTTTCCCGCGGGGGTAGAGGGAGAGCATTAAGGCTTAACCGGAAAAACAGTTTCTACTGTACTATTTTAGATGCGATTTTTGTTTTCAACTACTTTTAATCTTCGTTGAGTACTTAGCTGTATTAAATCGATAACATTTCAGACATTGTTATAAATATTTCCATATACAGCATTTCGATTTTTAACCAAATGTTCGAACCGTTTTAAATTCGAATTTGTTATTGCATATTGGTTCGATTATAGAACGATTGATCAAAACGACGTTCCAGAAAATTGATCAAATTGAAAACAGTTAGTTTTATTCTCGGCAATTCTCATCATTTTCAGCGATAGGTGTTATATATCAATTACTATGGTTGTTGAAATACCGAATAAAAATGGGGTTTGCTTGCAAAACCACCGTGAGCGAAGTCGCGGGTAACAGCTATTCGTTTATATAAAATTTATTACAATTAATTATCACCTAATGAATATGAAGAGTTTTGTTGTAGCTCTTATACAATATGAAATTAAGTTATTCACAAGACAGAGCCTATCGGTGGCCGAAAAGATAAAACCACTGAACGCTGTTAGTCAAACGTGGCTATGTGTCTTGTCAAAGGAATGGCCCCGTGATGTTTTACGGGTTTCTTCGTGTTTCTAACGCCTAACTAAAGGCCAGTTTCATAAAAGGTCTTTCAGGGACATTCCTCTCCTCATGTCACCTAGACGTGCGTTACCATTTACAAATAAAACGAAACAAATTAAAAGTCAGACTTACCAGTTTGGATTTTACGAGAAGTGTTAAATTAATCTAAAGTTTAAATTTACTAAATTTTGTAAAAATGAGAAACCAACAATGTACTACTATAATGTCAGATTAAATAATTGTTGCACGCCTATTAGCAAAAGAGTAGGAAATAGATGAAAGTATTTCTTCGTAATTGTAAAAAGTATTCGAAAAAAACTTTGAGGGTCTCCTTCTGCAATTACTTTTCTAAATTATTCTGTAAATACCCCTAGACATATATAACTTCTAAGAATTGTACAAAAAGAATTTTTATCAACTTACTTGATAAAAGGCATTGAATGTTCTGTAAAATAAACTAAAGTGTTTAATTTTATTTATATCATATTACACTACTTACAATTATCACGAAAATTTTAAAAGGTTCACCTGAATGAAGGCCTTGTGTTCGTATTGGATTTTTCACTACTTTATCTATTTTTAAAAAATTTTATAAGCTAAAGTAATAAAATAGCAAAAATTCATCCATGTGTCCTGTTAATAGAAATATGTAGTTATGAATGAAATGATATTTGAATAAATTAAGGACATTGAGGCATATTAATTTAATGAACAATAATAATATGAGATTCTGATTTTCATAAAATGTTAGATGTGAAAAAATGACATATAAATTTTGTATCGTACCTTCATTATGTACCAAACTTTTCATCGAATAATTATGAGAATTAAATTATTTAAATATAGACATTTTACAGTGTTTTTACATTTAAGGTATACCGTAACAGAATTCAATTACTAAAAATTTAATTTTGATTTAGTTATGAAATACCAACAAAACTTTTGAATTGTTGACAATCTTTTGATATCTGTCCAGAATTAATTATTTAGAGTGATGAAAGTTTCTTTCATGTTCTTTTTTAGAAATTTTGTCAGAAAATTGTTCTTTACACAATTGACATTCGAATTTATTTTGTTCTGTTTCCATTTCTGAGAAGAGTTCGACTTGTGAAGATGATTCCATACTCATTATTCTGAATCGATTTCTGAATCGATGTTAAAATCTTCAAAGAACTCATCAGCTTCTCTCGACATAAAGATACTATCTTATTTACAAATCTTTTCAAAATAGACAGTTTGACCGGGCCCTTCAAAAACCGGGCCCTAGACATTTGTCTCATTTGTCTATGCGATGATCCGGCCCTGGTTATCCGTAAAATATAACTTTCTTTAAAAATCAGAAAAAAAATTTCTAATCGCCTAACTTTATCTATGTTTCAATTTGCTTAATACAGTTTTCATAGAAAACGTTTCTTTTTTTATTTAACGGATGCTGTCAAAAAACCCTAAAATGCAACAGCCAACAGTCTCCTATTTTAAGACACTCCCGTAACGCTTATATAGCACTCTAATTTAGAGCATACTCTATGTTTTTGCGTTCAACACTTTAATAAATTCATTTTATTTAATTTATACATCATAACTTTATGGAAATATTTAGAAAATAATTTATGAAATTAATTCGAAACGAAGCCTTCAATGCATTTTCTTTCTGTATAAATTTCACAATTACTAAGAAATATTTTAAGCCGGTTTTCGTTTTGTTTTTTTTAAACTCACAAATAAACATAATATATCAATCTGACAGAACAATTGCGAAATTTTACATTATTGGAATGCATTATTAATTTCTCATTCTTTCGAAATTTACAAACTAAATTTTAAAATTTGGATTATTGTTTTTTAAATGAAATCAGAAAACGTAAGTAAAAAGCTGAATTTGTTTTAGACATTGTTAATATTTGTCGATTCCATCAATTCGAAATTGTTGAAATTTTAATTCTTATCGAAAGTGTAAAAAATTTACTATACATTTTGATATAAATAGAAAATATTTTTGAAAAAATTAATGACTAACTTAATAATTTTTAATTTTCAAACGAATATTTTTTTAAAAGGATGAAGAAAAGAAACATGAATGCACAATATGTAAAAACATGAGGGTTCATACTCGAGAAAAACCGTATGTTTGCGATATTTGCGAAAAACGATTCTCCCAGGATGGAAGTTTAAGAACACATAAAAGAATACATTCGAAAGAACGACCATTTAAATGCAAAGTCTGCGGATACGATGCGAAAACGAAACATAGCTTGATAAATCATGTCAAACGACTACATCCACACGCAAATGCTTCTGAAATCATGATTGTAAGAATTATCTTTATGTTTATTTTGTATTTAAGTCGATAACAAATTTATTAAATGAAAATACAACATATAATTATTATAGATGAAACTTGTAATTTACAGTGAAATATCAAAAATATACTTGTTATATCTCATACGTAAAAATCGTTATTATTATTTATCAAATAACTTATTTTTTAATAAGCGTCGAAAAAACTTATATACAAAATAAAATGAATTTACAAGATATATATATTTTTTAAATACTAATATTTTTTATGTTTTTTTACTGTGTTATAAATGACTAATGTAACTTATTGATCATATGATACTTAGATTCCACCAAGACAATTGATAAGAAAATATCATAAATGTGATAAATGCAATAAAAGTTTTCGTTGGTTATCCGCTTTATCGAAGCACCTGACATCTCATAAAAAAGAACGACCGTTTATATGTGATATTTGTAAGAAAACTTTCAAATATAAACATCATTTAAGTAGACACATAAAAGGAGTACATGCACAGGAACAAACCGAATCTTTTTCCAAAGTACGTAAACAAATTCTCTGAAATATCTTTTAAAAATTACTTGAATATTATAATGGAAGAAAGACTATTCCGCTTGTAAAAGATTTGTAAAATTGCTTATCGAATTTTGTTTATGTGACTTTATTATTACATGATTACTGTAAATAATTTTATTGTGTAATCTTCATTCATAATATAACACAGCATTGTTCATGTAAAGTCAAGTATTAACACAATACAAATGTAAAGTCAAGTATTAACACAATACAAAAACTAATAATTATAAGTTCGTAACTTGAGTTATTTGATAATCAGCATCAGCCTTTATATACCTCTATTATTAAGTACAGTAATTTCAAATTAATATAATTTAAATTAGAGTACATTTTTAAATATTAAATTATTAATTAATGGAATATGTGATGATTTTAACTTTATATTGGCATTGTCTGTATTTTGTTTTTAAATAGCAAGCTAAATTTTCAGTAAAATCGAAAAGATAAGATTTCGATCTCTATAGATTTCAATAAACTATGTCTATAGAAAAAGTATTCATGAGAAATTAAATTTTGCCAATTATTTATGATAAAAATAACCGTAATAATTGTTTCGAAATATGTTTTTCTTTAATAAGTTTATTTTTCAGAAACATTTTACTTTAATTACTGAAATGTTTATTACAGAACTTTAGTACATGATTGGTTATTGCTCTGTTTTTTGTTCTGTGTTCTTCAGAATTAAGTACACATTTGCTACGATAAATATCATATAAAAATAATTTAAACGATGGAAAAAGTAAATTTCATTTTTTTGTATGTTAGTTAAATTTTAAATAGCAGTATGTTTAAATCATTTAGGTAAAGAACAAACATAAAACCAATAGATAAATACTAAAATAGTGTGATGTGTGAAAATAAGGAATCGATACCTAAATCATATATCACTATTTAATTTAATAGTTTACTGAAGTGTGATTAAAACATATTTTAAAATATAGTGTCTCATAACGGTTAACAGCCTAGCTTGCCTAATTTAGTAGTAGCGTCGGTTTTGTAAATGGGCATGCATGCAAAACAATATTTATAACTTGTTAAATTTTTTTAAAAATTTACAAATAAAAGAGATAAAAATATGAAAAGATTAAAATAAAAACAACAAATATTGGCTAAAAACAAGAAATAAAGTACTTCACACACAATTAGCCTACCTGAAAAACTGTACGTTTTTCAGGTAGGCTAATTGTTATACGTTGCAGTGAGTTAATTATATCAATTTACCCGATAGTTCAGGCAGTTAGATTAATTAACATAATAGAATTCCAGCGTAATATTTATAACATTTACTTTCAGGAAAGCCCACAACTTGGTCATGAAATGCTGTCAGATTATTTTCAAACACCATCAACCAGTTCTCAAGCAAAAGAATCAATTGAATCTGAAGAAGATTTTCCAGAAAGTATTTTCACAGCAAGAGAAGCCGAAGAATTTCTTGAAACTTTTAACATAAATTTAGAAATTAAAAAGTTCGAAACATCTTCACAACTGAAATTCTTCTCAGAGATGGATACTGATAAAAGTAATTTCGAATGTCAATATTGTGGACAACAATTCACTGACGAAATTTCTTTAAATGAACACAAAGAACAATTCCATCAATCTAATTAATTTTGGACTTTTAAACGATGTGAATTTAAAAAGATATTGAATTTTATTAAAATTTTCAGAGTTCATGTTCTAATTAAAATTAAATTTTTAGTAAAACAATTTTTTACCGTATATTTTTAATAAAAACACTGCAAAAGTTTTTATATATAAATTAATGTATTCTAATAATTATTTGAAAAAGTGCTGTACAATTATGATTTAATGCTTTTTGTACGAAACAAAATTTCAAAAGTTACACTTTCTCGTTTTGTTTAATGATCGAATTGACTATTAAAACATTTTATAAACTTATATTCGTGAAAATCAACTAGCTAAAATGATAATTTTTGTCGTTTTTAAACACCATATAATTCAGACACATGAACACTAAGCAATCTTCATTTTAAATTTATTCAATTTTTAGTTCGTATGTATTATATAATTTTAGTTGGCTGAGGAGGCCCTACATAAACCCGAAAAGTGTACAAAAAAACAGGTGCATGTATCAACTAAAAAATGAATACATTTAAACTGAAGATTGCTTAGTGTTCGTGTGTCTGAACTATGTGGTGTTCAAACACGATAAAATTTAATTGCTGTAAATCTACTTTTTAATACTTACGCAAGAAATTGAGCTTAAAGAAGAATTTATGTATAAAGAGTAAATGCTTAAAAAGAGAATGCTAAAAGTAAAGAAAACTTTTGTATTTGAACAATGTAACACGATCGGCCTTGTGGTACCCCACATTTAGAATACGGCAAAAACTCTTCAAAAATATTTTTAAATAGCGATCATCTGTTTTCATATTCTTCAAAAGTTTACCCTGTACAGTTTAGTTTAAAAGAATTACTGAATTTTAAATATTATTTTATCATAAGGCTCAGTAGAGGCAAGCCGTCAAGTAAGCGAGCAAACGAACGAACGGCTTAACAAAGCAAATCTTATTATCTTTTTATTAAAAAAACTAAAGACAACAACCAGATAAAATAGGAGTAGACTATCTTAGTCATCTGCTTTTTTTCGATTTAATTACAAATTTTATCGAGTTCCGTTCATTCCTCCCAGAGATATTAATTTTTATCCACATTTTTCATTTCGCTTAAAAATTCTTTGTTACTCCTCCAGTCAAAATGTTACATTTCGCGAATTGTCCGTCATTATAAACGTTATTTAAATTTAAGTTTTAATTAATCATACATTTAATTTGTTTTAGAATTTAAAGAAACTCAATACTGTGCTATTTAAGAATTAAATTAAATTAGATTAATATATTAATATTAAGTTGGGTTTTAGGTCCGACACCACTCGCCTAGGGTGTCGACCTTACGGTTATATAAACATACTTGAATTTTAGTAATATAAGTATATAAAATTTTTAGAGATAGTTACGTCTTTTTGATTTTCACGAAAAATTAAATGTGAAAGAACAACATTTATATATTTTTTTTCGTACCGATAATATGTAAAGAATTTTTTATGAAATAATTATTAAAATAAATTAATCTCAACGTAAACTTTTTACAGTATTTTTACATATAAATTTACTCTAAGAATAATTTTTCGATAATTCAATTTTGATTCCATTATAAAATACAAAACATTCGCAATCTTCCGATATTTGTCAAAATTAATTAAAGTAATGAATGTTTCTTTCGTGTTCTTTTACAGAAATTTCATCAGAAAATTGTTCTTTACAGAATTGACATTCAAATTTATTTTCTTCTGTTTCTATTTGTGAGAAGAGTTCCATTTGTGAGGATGGTTCCATTTGCATAATTTCTGAATCGATGTTAAAGTGTTCAAGGAATTCTTCAGCTTCTCTTGGTGTAAAAATAGTTTCTCTTGGAGCAACTGCTTCCAGTCCAGTTAACCCTGTTGACTGAGCACTTGTTGATGGTGTTTGTAACGATTCAGCCTTCACTTGTTCAGCATGATGAATGTTATCCTAAAGGTAAAAATTATAAACAGTATGATCGCATTTAAGAAATTAAAATATAATTTGTGATAATTAACTTTTATGATAATTGAGATTAAAATTTCTACAATATTTAAAATTTTTACGATATTCCTGTACAGCTTTGAAAAGTATCCGCATCATTAATTAATATTTTTTGCAATTACGATGTTCGTGCGGCGTTTTATTGAAAACAGCGATATAATGCTTAACTAATTGAACGATTGATACAAATAACGAGATTTTTCGTACATTTTAAAAAATGTTACAAATTTGCGTAGTTTTTCTTTAAAAGTTATACAAATTTTGTAATTTTTAATATAAAAAAAAGTTAATAGTATAATTTTAATTATTTCTCATTTATAACGTTGATAGCCCAATGACATGATGCTGAGGCTTTTAAATATAATGGCCTAAGGGACGACTACACGTTTGGTAAAGTTAAGTGATGAAGATTGTTATTTCATTTCTTACAATATTTTATAAAATTACAGATATTTAACTTTATTTCTTTTATAAGTTTGTTAAATTTTTTTATATTTCAGTAACTAAATTATGTGAGTTTCTATTATTCAGTTATAAATATTACGTTTTTAAATCGAAATAACGTGACTTCCGTTGCAAACTGGAAGTGTCTATATAGTTAATGTTGGCTAACTGTACGCTTTCGGCACCTGGTCTCGACTTTCATCTATTTAACTCGTTTCTCCAGATTAAGAAATGACAGACAACAGTCAGACATAGGATGACAGTCGAAATTTATTAGTCTACAATTTTTTTCAAATTGCAGCTCAATAATTTTTCTGTAAACGCAATATTTATGAGAACATAATTCCCGCATCGTTTATATAATCTATTTTTAAACAATTTAATATCACATATAAACAATTATTCTTGCATTTACACAAGATTTTTTTAAACAAATTTTATATGAAGACTAGCAACTTTCATTACATGCGGGGCCGTCACAATCCGTCTACCACGGATCACTTTGAAATATTAATAATATACGAGTATTAATTATATTAATTAGTAGTCGTTGAGCATCATCTCTTCCGGGAAGAGGTCAACAACAACTTTTGGTCGAATTACTTCAATCCCATTCCGCAACTGTCCCTTTTTCCTATCTGTTCCAGCGATATGGTGGCATTTCAATAGGGAAATTACATAATACAATGTTATCGGCGAGCACAACATATGATTAAAGTGGTTTTCGAAGGTGACCAATTTAAATGTTTTCTCTGTTTTTGTCTGAAATTTAATTGATCGGCAAATTACCCTTTTATGTTTGACTGCGAATGGTACAGTGTCTTAGAATTAAGGTTTTCAGATATAATATTTTCTAATGTTAAGACATATTTTCAATTTTTATATGTTTCATCACAGACTATTTGCCATTTTTTACAATCTGAGTTTTGCGTAAAGCTGACAATGGTAGGCCGAAATAACCAAACTCTTTACAGAGCAGTCGTTTTAATGTTTGTTATATTATTGTATTTTATTTAAATAACTACGAAGGTAATCTTACGTAAGGGTTTATCACATCGAGTATTTCTGAGATGAGTTCCATTTGTGAGGATGTTTCCATTTGCATAAATTCTGAATCTATGTTAAAGTGTTCAAGGAATTCTTCTACTTCTCTTGGTGTAAAAATAGTTTCTCTTGAAGCAACTGCTTCCAGTTCAATTAAACCTGTTGCTTGAGCACTTGTTGATGGTGTTTGAAACGATTCAGCCTGCACTTGTTCAGCATGTTGTATGCTATTCTATAGGTAAACATTATAAACAGTATGATCGCATTTAAATAATTAAAATATAATTTGTGATAATTAAATTTTATGACAATGAGATGAAAATTTCTACAATATTTAAAATTTTCACGAAGTTTTACTTTCAATTAAGATGATCTTTGTAAATATAAATCAAATGCTATATTTTAATATAATAGAAGGGTTAGAAGTACGAAATAATCTAATCTTAATCTTTGCTGTTTTTATTTTTTTGCCCGAGCAACGCCGGACTCATCTGCTAGTTAAGAAGAATGCTTAATTCTTTTCGTACAAGATCATTCACATACGGGTTAAAAATTATTAGATATTATATATTAATGATTCATTTTACTTAATTAACATTATTAATAATATTACAGTATGACATGAATTACAATTATTTATTTACTAATTGCGACATCGTCACGTTACCAGGATGCAAGTTTTAATCATAGTTTATTTTATGAAATCTACTTTCTGAAATAATAAAACTTTGAATTATTTAAATACATTATGTCTCAATTTTTATGTATCATACTCTTATCAATCTCTTTTCTCGAGATTAATAAAGGATGGCCAGACAGAGACACCAAAGTAGGAATATGTAAATTGAAAATTGCATTTCAATAATAATTTAATTATTTACTCAGAAAAATTTTGATTAGAAAATAGTTCAAGCAAAATCTTCATATTTATAAGTTAGATTATCGTTATTACTTTATAAAGATTCACTAATATTTAAAAAGTTACTTTTGAAAAACTTTTTTACGTACTTTGGAGATAGATCCAGTCTCTTGTTGTATATGCTGCCGTTTCTTGTGTCTATTTAAACT
This sequence comes from Centruroides sculpturatus, assembly GCF_000671375.1. NCBI lineage: Eukaryota > Metazoa > Arthropoda > Arachnida > Scorpiones > Buthidae > Centruroides > Centruroides sculpturatus. The sequence continues at coordinate 319,516 of NW_019384854.1, forward strand.
ATATTTATATCTGAATTTCATCTTACAAATATCGCATGAATATTGCTTTTCATTTGAATGAGAAAGCATGTGTTGTTTTAAAGCAGATGGAAGTATAAAACTTTTAGGACAGGTGTTACATCGATACTTTCTTTCTTTTGTGTCTTTTGACTGTTTCTAATAATGAAACGTTTTGTTATTTAGCTATTTATTATATATGGAAAACAAAAATTGAATTCTAATATTTAAAAAAAATGTTTAATTTTTACATTTATGAATTTTTCTTATTTCAAAAAATTTTGAATGCTTATAAAATTTTCATAATTAATGTCTATGATTTATTTAAGTGCGATGACATTGAAATTTATAACAAAATCCAGTTTTTATCATATATTAAAACCTACAAAATCATAAACGGAAATGTTTTTTTCTTTCTAGAAGTTTCAAATTTAATTATAAGAACGCAAATATAACAAGAAATTTAACTGGTAACGAGACAAAATATTAAAACTATAGAGCCTCATGCTTTTGTAGTTTTCACATTTTGTCTATATAACTCCATTATACAGATTCAGGAAAGACAGAGAGCCGCACGGACAGACTACATATGAAATTTAAAATTATAGAATTTTTCTCAAATTGCAGCCAAATTATTAAAAACTAACAAAAATGATTACGATTTATGTATTTATTATTATTTTTAACAATAAAATATCAATACAAAATTACGCTATAAAACATGCTCAAGGAAGTGAATATTTATATTTTCTTTGTGAGAGAGAATTTAGTAATTGTACTATTGATTACATTAACATATAAAAGAGACTGTACTTGAAAATTTACGTTATTCCTTTTTTACTTCATTTATATTTATTTGTATAAATGACAATAAGTTGAATTACATGTATTTTCCTTCAGGTTTTATTGTCTAATTATATTTTTCAGGAATGAAAGTTTTATTATTTGAATTGATTGACTAAATTTTGAATGTATTATATTCAAAATATAATAGCGGTTAGGAGAGAAATAATTTAATATTTTAAAACATAATAAGTATTTTTCGATGTTTTCTTAAAATATAGTGTTTCGTTTATTATTGAAAACGTAGATTATTATATTCTTGTACACTCTATCATATAATCATGTTTTATATTTTTAACAGTAAACTTTACGACTTAAATGACAAAAAATAAAGTTAAATAAAAAAATATAATTCCTAAAAATAAAAGATTATCTTTAGATAATTTTTTATTTTTAGAAATATATTTTATATTTTTTATTGATCAAAGATAATTACTTGAGATGACTTTCCTTGTGAATGTGTTTCCTTCACGTGTCTTAGCAAATTACTTTTATATTTAGTATCAAACGTGCAGTTTGGATAATTGCATTTGAATTTTTGTCCTTCTGAATGTACTCTTTTGTGATTTATTAAAATTCCAGAGTTTGAAAATCGTATTCCGCAAATATTGCAAACAAACGGTCTCTCTCCCGTATGAATTCTTATATGATTTTCCAAAATATGTTTATATTTAAATCTTTTCCCACACGTATTGCATTGATATATCTTTTCTTCATCCTTTTTAAATATAGCGTTATGTCTTTATTAAAAGTTATTAATTTTTCTAATTATTATCGTAAATAATTTTTATTTATAAAATCATAGCGAAAAATACACATATTTTACTATTATGATATTACAATTCTAAATTTTTCTGTTGTCACAATTTCGAATAAAAACGTTCGCTATATATAACTAATGATTTGCAGAATGAATTGAAATGAAACTTTCACTTACCTCGTTTGATTTCATTTAAAGTATTAATGCTCTAAATTCTATAATTCAGTTCATAAATTTTGACGAGATGAAAGAGCAACAATGCAATAAAATAATGTGAGATTCAGCAATTGTTTTATGAAATTATTTTATTGTGCACGATTGTTAGCATAAAAAACTATGAAAAGCAGATAAAATTCTTCTTTGAAATTATCGAACGTATAGTGAAAAGAACGAAGCAGTTTGCAATGGTTTTCATAAATTATTGTTTGGATATTTCTAGATATGCCTGACGTAGGTTGTGCAAAAAGAATTTCATCCAAAGAACTTTATGCAAAACATTGAATATACTGTGGATTAAAATAAAGCACTTGATTTCACCCAGAACATTTGGCACTATTTATGATTAATAAAAAAAGGTTATATACGTTTGAATTGTGTTCATTGACATCGTGTGTTCATATTGAAATTAGCTAATTTTTCAAGAAATTCATTAAAACAAAAATTGATAAAATAGTCAGCTTTAATAATAACAGAGAGAAAACATCCTCCAGGAGTTCCGTTTTTTTTCAATAATCAGATATATCATTGTTTGTCTTTATACAGTCTTTAATTTAACTATAACATCACTGGTATCAGGACTGAAACTTGTTAAAATAGTCTTGTTTTATAGCGGCTATTATCTTTCTTGTTTCGATTTTTAAAATCATGTCTTTGTTATTGCTGTAAACTGGATAATTAAAAATGAGGTATAATATTTCTTATAACTCGGTAGAACATCAGCACTTTTTGAAGTTCCATTTAAATGGTTGTTTTTACGAATAGACTTTTTCATAATTTGTTAAAATTTCAAGTTGCAAAATTGTTTACAAATGTTGCAGGAAAAATACATTTTTGCTAGTATGAACTTTCATGCAATTATGAGAATAGTGTTATTCCAATTTTTGTAAATTCAGAGAATTAATACTCTATTATTTCTTTATTTTTTTAATATTTAAAAATAAACTTATTATAAATTATAAAGTTTTTACTAATTATTATTCGAAGTATACACTAACATTTAACATTGAATTTTAGATTATTGCAATCACATTGCAATATTCAACGATTTAATTTGACTGTCAGGTGAATATTGTATCTACATGGAAAAATTCAATGTAAGTCAGATGGAAATGGCACAGCCAGTCTTATTTCAGATGACACCACTGTCTTAGGAGTTATAGTGTTATAAAATTACGTTTGTTTTCTATAGCCTTTCTGCTTTTTACTGCTTAATTTCATTAAATGTTTTAATTAAGTTAATAACGTTGAAAATACATAACAAATACTAAAAATATGTTCACTACTGGTCATATCCAATCACCAAGAACAACTGTTCTCCACAGCAGAGACGACCTTTCTTTAGAGGCTACGCCTCTGCTAAAATATGTAAAACAGTCAAGTCCACAAGTCACAATTCCAACATATTTATAAATATAGCATTTCTTTCTAAAAAGGGCTGGTGAAATTACAGTTTAATAACGTTAAAAATATGTAACAGATAATGTTATTATCTGTTACATAATTTCGCCAGCTATTTTTACATATTACAAAGAATGTAATAAAAATTTCAACAACTACAATATTACTATTTTCACTGACAGCAAGGCCACGGCTCAAATCTTGACTAGCAAATATATCACTCATCACCTTGCTAGGGACACTTTGTTCTCTGCAGATCAGTCCAGTAATAATCATATTAAATGGATTAAAAACACCTTACTTCCTATTTACGAGTTAACTCGTCAAGTTTACATATCCTTACATAAAACTCGGTCCTTTCGGCCCCCCCAAAAATTCTTTGCTTGTTTTTAATTTTTGGAATGTTTTTTAGGTCCACAAATTTTTGCAAAAATTTTTGCCTGCGCGAAAACATTTTATCGCAATTTTAATTAGCCTTTGATAAGGCTCGATTAAGGCTTGATAGTTTTTTAATGAGATTTTTTATCAAAATTAATTATTCGTTCTAAAGTTGTAGTGCATGGATTTTCCATCGGTAAAGTTATTTAAAGGTAGTTTCTGATGTCAAAAACAACCTCCAAAAGTTTTTAAATTTTTTTAATTAATAGATTTTATTATATATCAATTTAATTAATTATGGGGGGTCGGAAATCGCGATAAAATTTGTAATTTTTTAAAAATATTTAAAAATATACGCCTAATTACTAGTCACCCTACTTTAAACTCTTGTCTTCCTGGGACGTCTATGAGAATGCCCCGGGAAATCCGACTCCAGCTGTTCTCAAGGTCAATCTGTAAAATTTGACACTGAGGAGTCATTGTTTACACAGCTGGATAGCTGTGTAAACAATGACTCATCAGTGTCAAATTTTACAGAAAGACCAGACAAAGGAAAATAAAATTTGAAGCTTTTTCTTCAAAATCAACGCATTTCTTTCGTTTTTTTCAGTTTTAAGTATTTTTTATGTTTAATTATAATTAATTAAAAATGGGCACTGCAGCACTCCAGGTAACGAACGTGCAAACTTCCTCGCACGTGTGGCTACCTCCTTCAGGGACATCAACCCTGTGTACAGCCGTTTACTGGTCTCCAGGTTAAGGCAACTCCTCTGGCAACATATAATCGTAGCGTGGCAACAAGAATGGGAGCATATTCCAGAGCAGCACATTTCCCGGCAGTTCTTCCCAGACATAGCAAGACGCCTGAGCTGGAAATGGGTCCACCCTCAGCACCAGATGTCACTCACAGATGCTTTCAGAACATGGTAAATTTAATGTCTACTTACACCATCTACTTACTTTCTATACAATGACTACTGTCCAAACTGTGGTGGGCGTGATGGGGTAATGCATTTTCTTTTGTCTTGCCCACTGCAGGAGGATATAAGGCTCAAACTTTATGTTGAAGAAGATAACCTCAATTCGCTGTGTAAGCTGGAAATTTTAGTGTCGAGTAAAAAGTACTTTTCCTTTTTTCAAAGGATGGTCAAGCTTTACCTTAACAAAACATTAATACATTGATAAAGGTTTTACACACTTTTCGTTTCTTTGTATTGCTGAAGATCTTATATTATCCTTATGCCTTTTGTACTGTGCATTATCTCTATGTCTGTTACTGTGCAAGGTCTGTACATCATTTTCGCCCTGGCGTCCGTGTTCATGCGTGGTTTCATTTGTTTTGTTCAGGCCTTCATCAATGTACTTTCATTGTGTGTCTAAGTTGCACTAGCGTTGTACAGGTACTGTATCCTCCCATACTGTACATACGCAAGCGTTTTGTTTTGATTAACTTCAATGCAAACTGCAATGTCTTCGGTTTCGTGTTTTACCACATAACTCGGGACGTCATGATTTTATATTTATGTGTATTTTGCTTTTTCTTTCTTTTACGCCCACTGTCGGTTTTCCTGCTCGGCATGTCATCTTTATGTACACCCTGTAGATATTCATCCCGACTGTGCCTAGCGGAGTCAGGCATAATATAGTTTATTTTGTCTGTCAACCTATTTGAAGTTTAATAACCCGTGTGCTTTTCGAGAAAAAATTCTAAAATTTTACAGGGAAATTTGTGTATTAGAGGATTGTTACTATTTAATTTTGGTGATTAAAGCTCAAGGGGTGTGGAGATAAAGAGAGGATCGTGTGTCATTTTTCTTGTAGGGTTGGACGTATTCGCGATTTAATTTGTTATTAGCATGTACAAATTTATATAAAACTCATCCATATCCTGAAAATTCAGCGTTTTTTCCATTTTATTACAATTCAAAATATAAAAAGTGCTTTTATTAAAGTATTATAACAAATGTAACCACATGCATTTTTGAATGTTGTCAGAGAAGTTTCGCGACTCGTTGCCGAATTTTTTCAAAGTAATAATTACTTGATTGTTTGATAAATTTTCCTTAAAAATCACAATCTGTTACTTTTCATAATGATTTTTAATACGATTGTCTGTCAGAATATTCTACAAATTTTAAATTTCAAATCATTTTAAATGTTAAATTTTGAAGAAACCATTTCGTTTACTCCCAAAGGAACAAACTTTTAAATTTGAATCAGGTGAAGCAAGCTTTTTAAAAATTAAAGTATTCAATCTTGATCATTTAATGTTCATTGTTTTGAAGTTGATGGTTTTTCCAAATTTGAAGTATTTTCTTCCTCTGTCTCCACTCTCCTACTCATCTGCAGAAGAATTTCGGCAGCGTTTAACACGTCTTTATCCTCTGTTCTTTCACCCGCCAACGTTTCGCTTCTTCATTTCTGACGTCGGCGATACCCGGCGCAGATTAGTAAGTAGTTAGTAAATACGCCAAGGCGTTACTAGGGAAAGTTAGTACCCAGAGTGGTTTCCCGTTGCCTTCTCTGGGGCGCGATGTTACTCGAGGGGAACTAATGCCTTCCGGGAGGACTTTTATGGGGAACTGGCCTCCTATTTAGTCGTTATCGGCAAGGAGAAAACCCGAAAAACTCCAAGCAGCCAGCCTGTCCGATCGCGGCGCGAACCCACGACCGAACTACCAGTGTTTAGGCTACGACGACCACTCGGCCACTGGTGGGCTCAACGTTTCATTATAGAACTGCAAATTTGATAAAAATATATAAAATATTTCAGCCGAGACATAAGTACTTGGACAAACTGTATAAACGTTTTTCTTTTGTCTTTCGAATGTCTACAGAAAAAAAAACAGAAATATTTTCTCTATGTGAAATTGTTATTTTTGTAGGCGTTCGAAGGGTCAACAAGAAAAAGGACACTTATACAGGTAGTCCAAGAAGTTTCACAAAAATTTTTTTTGTGAATTTTTTAAGGTTACTGCAAATTTGATTTTACCTTTACTTCATCCGAAGAATCAACTCTCTTCGATACATCTACTTCTAAACGTTGCTTCAAAAATAAAAGTATTGTTATATAACACAATTTGATAATAAATCAATTTATATTACTTTATACATTCTATAATAATAACAAAAGTCAAACATAATACGAATTTATCGGCCATTAGTTAGGTTTATCATAAATCTGAGCTATACAGTGTGGATGAAAACTAATGGTCACAACTGTAAGCTGTGATAGACTTTTCCAAAACAAACAATTTTCACAATGCAATGTGGGGTCAGAAAGCAAATGGCGTGTCAGTTCTCCGTGAATGTCTGGGCAGGGAATAACCATGATCACTTAATTGGCCCATATCTTTTACCAGACCGCCTAGATGGACAGAAGTTCCTCGCCTTCCTACATCTGTTTCATTTACTACAAAATGTACTAGTAAATGTTTGAACGATTATGTGGTTCTAGCACGACAAAGTGTCAACGCAATTCTCCAGAAATGTGCGAAACTACCTTTCCAAACAGATGGATATTTGTCTTTTATTATTCGTCTGTATTACAGTAGAGCGTCGTTTATCCGAATCAATTGGTGACTGGGGTGGTTCGGATAACTTAATTTTCGGATAACGAATCATGTACGAAAAAATATATTAATTTATCTCATGTTGAAATTTCTCTCCGTTGCGTGTCGCTTCGCGTTGAATTTTCGTCGATGTTAAGCCTAACGAAGACTATTGTATCGTTAAAAATTATTTTTTTTATTTTGTACAAACAAAATAAATATATTGAAAAATATAAAAACAATAAAAAATTATACTCCAGATGTTAATTTAGTATCAAAAACGTAAAATATTTGAGTAGCCCGAGAAATAACCGAAGATTGCAGCGCCACAGCACTAGCGAAAATTAAAATTTGCCGACTGGAATGCTTTCGGATAACCAGCTTTCGGATAAACGACGCTCTACTGTATATTCTCCATTTCCACCAAGCATACGCCCTCTCGCGGCTGGCCGTTTGCTTTTCGACCACATTGCATGGTAAAAGTTGTTTGTTTTGGCAAGGTCAATTACCGCTTACAGTTGTGACTATTAGTTTTGTTACACCCTATATGAAAAAGAAATATCAATTTACATAAGAGGCGACAATTCTGATACAAAGAAGACACAATCTACAATTTCGAAAACTTTGCAGCTTATACAGCCTGCATGTAATGTCTATCTTCACCTAATCCAAGTTTTCATTCAGTTCTTTCAAAAATCTAGATATACTAGGCAACCACTACGTGCACCGGTCGTTAAAGGATGCAAAATTTCATGATATACGTTATTCATACTTCAATAAAACATTAAATTAAATACTAATATATGATTTAAGTATTCATTCTTTCTCTTTATTTTTCACATATCACAATATTTTATTATGTAACTCTTGGCTTTTTTTTGTTCTTATCTTAAGTTATTTCAATTTACTGATATTTAACATTTATCCAAAATGGATATATTAAAACGTTAAACATTTTAAAGTATTAAATTTTTGTGTAATTTCTTATGCAGATTTACCATAAAATAAAGAGTGACAACAGGCATATGACCCGAAATGCTTTTTATAATACATAGAAAATAAAATCTACTTTTTCCATTTACAAACTGTTTTTGTATAATAATCTCTGTAACAATTTTGTGCTTAATTCAAAGAACAAAGAACAAACGAGAGAACAATAAGCAATCAAGTACTAAAGTTCTGAAAATGTCGGTAATTAAACAGAAATTGTTCCTGTAAAATTTACCTTGTAATATACGAACAGAATATAGGGAATGACAACAGTAAATTAAAGTCATTAAATATATTAGGGGCAGTCAAATGAAAACCAGACAGACTATATATCAAGTGTGGCACAGAAGTTAATAATGCAGGTAGGTGTGTGTATAGAAGTGCCCTCAATTGGGAATCAGGAAAGAACAGCGTGAACGTTCACCGCTGTGCCATTTGTCTGTTAGACGTGCTCGAATTGAGGTCGGCGAGTCGTGTGTGCGTCCGACATCACTATGGAGGCCCGCTGCTCGTTGACTTTCCGGAACACGGCGCCACAATTAACGCACAGCGGTACATGGAAACTTTGCAAATATTGGAGCGTGCCATCAACTCCAAACGCCCAGGAATGTTGACAGACAGCATCATTCTGTTGCAGGATAATGCCTGCCCACGTGTTACCAAGGTTGTTTCGACTACGCTGCAGAAGTTTCGCTGGGAAGCCCTTACACATCCTCCATACAGTCTCGATTTCTCCCCATGAGATTTCCATAGTTTTGGAGCCCCGAAGAAAGACATTCGTGGCCGTCAATTTGCTTTGGACGAAAAGGTGTACGCTTGGGTACAATCATGGTTCCGCAGGCAACCGCAAACATTTTTCTATGAAGGCATTAACCGTCTTGTCTCACAGTGGGATAAATGTATTAACAGTTACGGCAATTACTTTTGAAACAATAAACAGTTTATTTACTTTTTTCCCATCTGTCTTGTTTTTATTTGACTGACCTTAATAACATTAGTAATTTGAAACAAAAATACTGTATAATAATGGTATATAAAGGCTTTTTTCAAATGACTCAAAGTACAAACTTAAAATTATCAGTATTTGTTTTGTGTTAATACTTGTCTTCACATGAACAATGCTGTATTATTAAGTGAATGAAGGTTGCACAACAAAATTATTTATAGTAACCACGTAATAAAGTCACGTAGAAAAAATCTGATAAGCAATTTTAAAAATCTTTAACAGGCAGAATAATTTTTCTTCCATTATAATATTCAAGTAGTTTTTAAAAATTAAATTCAGAAAATTTTTACGTACTTTGGAAGAAGATTCAGTTTGTTCCTGTGGATGTACTACCTTCATGTGTCTATTTAACTGATATTTATGTTTGAAAGTTTCCTTACAAATATCACGTGAAAACGGTCGTGTTTTTCATGAGATATCAAGTATCTTGTTAAAACGGATAACCATCGAAAACTTTTATTATATTTATCACATTTATGATTTTTTTTCAATTTTTCTGGTGGAATCTAAGTTTCACATGATTTATAAGTTACATTATTTATTTATTACATATTGAAAAGAGAATTAAATTATTAACATTTAAAAAATGAAAATAAATTTTAATATATGTTGTGAATTCATATTATTTTGTTTATATTTTCTACGTGTATTGAAACAGAAATTATTTGAGAATAAATCAATGATTTTTTTCGCATTATTATAAATATTTCAGGCTTATTTTAATGTGTAATAAATAATTAACAAAAATAATTACAAAATATACTATATTTAGATTCCACCAAATAAACCGAAACTGTAAAAAATGAACACATGAATATTAAAATTCTTACAATTGTTTCAGAAGCGATTGATTCTTCATGAATTCTATTAACATGTCGTATCAAATGATGTTTAAGTTTTGCAGTGTATCCACAGTTTTTATAGTGACATTTGAATGGTCGTTCTTCAGAATGTACTTTCATGTGTTTTCATAAAGTTCCACTTTGGGTGAATTTTCTCCCACAAGTACCGCAGACGTAGTTTTTTTGGTCACTATAAATTCTCTTGTGCTCCTTTAAGTATTGTTTAGTCGTAAATACTTCTCCGCATGTAGTACATCGATAGTTCTGTTTCTCAGCCTTTATAAAAATATTTGTTATGTAATTATTATTAAATTTCAAATTATTTATAAATTTTTATTATAAATATTTTCTACTTGTATATTTTACTATTATATTTTTATATGTATTTTTCTATGACACTTGACAATTCCAATGTTTTTTTTTCGACACAATTTCAAATAAAAGAATTGATAAAATATTAGCAATGCATTACAAGACAGAGCCGATTGGGGGTGAAACGCTGGTAGTCAAACGTGGCTGTGTTTCTTGTCAAATGGCTGACCACGTAAGGTTTTACAGGTTTCTTCGCGTTTCTAACGGCTAACTACAGGCCAGTTTCAAAAAAGTCATTCGAGAGACATTCCGCGCATGTCACCTAGACGTGCGTTGCCATTTACAAATAAAACGAAACAAATTAAAAGTTTGACTTACCATTCTGGATTTTAAGGAAAGTGTTGATAATCTAAACTTTAAATTCTAAAGTTTAAATTCACTGTATGAAATTCCACAAAATAAGAAACCAACAATGTACTACTATAATGTGAGATTCGCTAATTGTTGTATGCGTTTGATCAATTGCATGTATCTGTTAGCAAACGAAGAGTAAGAAGCAAGTTAAAGTATTTTTCGTAATTGTGTAACATACACTAAAAGAAACTTTGAGAGCATTGCGTCTGCAGTGACATTTCTAAATTATTCTCTAAATACCTTAGATATTTATAACGTATAGGTCTATGTAATATATTTATAATCAACGTATTTGATAAAAGGCATTGAATGTGCTGTAAAATAAAATAAAGTGTTTAATTTTATTATAGAACATTACCCTACTTACAATTATGAAAAAATTTTAAATGCCTTACCTGAATGAAGAAAACTTTGTGTTCGTATTGAATTTTTCGCACTACTATTTCTAATTTTTCAACAAGTTAGTTAACTAAACAACATGTTATAAACTGAAATCATAATAGACCAAAAACTGATCCTTGAAAAATGTTTCGTAACTTTTGAATAAACATAAATGCATTTTTTTACGTCTTAATTTCCCTTATCTAAATAGGATATCAATCGTTATTTGAATTTGAAATTTAACGATTGTTTGTTTTATAGCGGCTTTTTTTCTCCCTTGCTACAGGGTTCAATGCACGATCTTATTAGTGCCCTAAACAGGAGACTTGAACGTAGTGAACTAAATGAAATTTTATCTTTTAAAAATTGGTAATTATGGTTGAATTCGTCCTTAGCGCCATACAATTTTCCCACTATTATACATTTTAGAAACTAGTACACGTTAAAATACTCCTATTCCATACTGTTTGAAGAGATATTTAACAGCCATAGCAATCATATGTGGCATAATGACATTGCAGGCTATTCAAGACCCATATCTTTAAAAACCACTGCAAAAACTCTTCCCTGTGACACTTTTCGTGTTTTAAACATCGATAAAACAGTTCTTTATTACCTAAGTTGAAGCTGTTTTCTGTTATAAAAGTGGTTGTAACTGTTGAATTTCATTTGTACCTAGTATGGTGGGCATCACCTTGCTGGAACGAACTAAACTTGTCAAGCTGTTTTAAATAATCATTGGCAATGCTGCAGCTGCAATTCTAGAGTTTTTTTTCGCCATCGTAAGAATTTTTCTGATTTAAAAGAAAAATTTGCTAGTGAAAGCACATCTGGGCCTAGACTTGAGTGACGTCATTTTTTATATATAACCAGATAATATTTCTTATAAAATTACTTTTAAATAAGGTAGTCATCAAATTGCCAGAAACGTTCAATTCTTTAAACTTAAATTTATTCAGTTAAAGTTGGTCGGTTTTCAGAAATATAATTATAAAAAACGTTTTAGAAATAGCCTATATAGTTTTTTGTTATGCGCATTATACAAGAAATAAGAAAAGATAACTGTTATAATTTTGTTTTGTACAAATTTATGTACAGTAATTTTTATCAAATAATTTTAAGACTAAATTTACTTTGTACATTCACTTGCATTTTATTCACTTGCAGTCGTTGCCCCTTGTGACAGTTCCGTTAAATTCCATACATTACGTTTTCTTAGGGTCTCCATTTCTTCTTCCAAGTGCTCTACATTATCTTTGGCTATCTTTTCACCAACTGTGGCAGATTCTTCTATGGTTTTCATTTTATATTTCTTTCTGGGTCGCCCTATATCCTGTTCGAGCGATTCATGACTCCCACTTGCTCTTACCAGTTCATTACACTCGTTGGTAAATTTGACATCTTTGCTTGTTATAACACTTTTTTGTGTGTTCCATCGACAATATGCTTTTGTTTTGCTAGAGTAGCCTATAAATATACATTTGGTGGATTTCTCATAAAATTTTCTTTTTCCTGGTTTCTTTCCTAATGCAAATGCCATTTGACCGAATGTTCTAAAATATTTGATTGTTGGCATTACCAGTTCATATTTTGAAGGGTATGTCACTTTCCAGGCTCGTTTATAGACATGTATTTCTAATATATGATGCGGTATATATAGCTTCTACCAAAAAGCATTTTCTTAATCCTATTTAGAGAAGCATGCATCTTCCCATTTCCACTAGCGTTCTATTTCTTACCTCTGCAATGCCATTTTGTTGTGATGTGTAGCAGGCTGTTTTTTCATGCCTAAACCTTTTACATTTCAAGAAGTTCTGAAATTTTCCATTAGTATTCTCGGTTCCATTGCCACTCCTTATTGTTATCTGTCTTCCTGTTTTACTTTCTACAAAGGCTAAGTATGTTTTGAAATTTTTCGAGAGCTTCACTTTTGTTTTTCATGAAATATATTTAACACCATCTAGAATAATCATCAATATATGGTATGAAATATTTCGATCCACTCAATGATGAGGTTCTCTTTGGTCCACAATTGTCAGTACGAATTAGTTCTAATATTTTTCTGCATCTCTTCTTGTATTGTTTCAGGAAATAGTAATCTGGTTTGTTTCCCTCTTATGCAGATCTCACAGGGGTCAAGCTCTTCTTTTCGTCCTATATTTAGTCCTCTGATCTTAAGGCTGTGTACACACTAGGCGTTTTTCAACGCGCGTTCGACGAGCGTTTAGCGGAGCGTGCGCACTGGCTCGGTTTGGAAATGGATGTGGAAGTGATTGCTTGTGTGTGGCTCCTCTATTGTCGCTATAAAAGACGACGGCAGAGGCAAAGAGAATTTTGGTGCACCCAATATTACGAGATAGACTGACACATGAAATGTTTGCGACGTTGTATCCAAAACTACGACAATATGAACCTAAGTTTTTTAATTATTTTAAAATGTCTATAAAATCATTTGACGACTTACTCCATATTATAAAAGTAGATATTACCCAAAAGCGCGCGATCGAATATACAGCAAAATGGCGGCGTAAATCTAGAAGCGCCCGTAAAGCGACGGGAAAACGCGCGATCGCATGTACGGTAACATGGCAGCACATATATCTCAAAGCGCTTGGCTGACGCCCGCAAAACGCGCGATCGCATGTACGGTAACATGGCAGCACATATATCTCCGCCCGTAAAGCGCTCGCAAAACGCGCGTTTTAACAAAAATCTATAAACTCGCGTTTAACGCGCGCTTGGCATTTGAGTGTGTACCTCTGCATAGAACTCTTGGTTCTTTAAAACGCGCGTTTAAAAGCGCGCATTTAACGCGCGTTGAAAAACGCCTAGTGTGTACAGGGCCTAAATCCATGATCAGTTGTCATCTCAACTGACAGTAAGTTAATCTTGAGTTCTGGTATGAGGAGTGTTCTCTAATTTGGCTTGAAATCCGCCTTTCGATTCAATTATAACATCACCATTTCCATTGATTTAGCATTGTAGATGAGTTGGCAAAGCTTTGGCAAAAATAAATATAAATTACGTCACTTAAGCATCAATAGGCGTCACCTACGTAACTTTGGCGGCCATAAGCGTCAATTACGTCATTTATGCGGCCATTGTCGTTACTTACGTCATTTTGGCGACCACAAGCGTTTGTTACTCACATTGGCGGCAATAAATGTGATTTACGTTAGTTTGGCAGCAATTGGCGTCAATTAAGTCATATTGGCAACCATAAACGTCACTTACGTAAGTTTTTTTGGTTATAGGCGTCACTCACGTCACTTTTGTTGTTATAGGCGTAAATTACGTCATTTTGGCAATTATAGACGTCAATTACGTCATTTTGGCAATTATAAACGTCAATTACGTCATTTTGGCAAGAATAAACATAAATTACGTCTTTTTGGGTGCCATAAACGTCAATTACGTCATTTTGGCAACAATAAACATAAATTACGTTTTTTTGCGCTTATAAGCGTAACTTACGTCATTTTAGCTGCTATCAGCGTCACTCACATTACTTTCACGGTTATAAGCGTAACTTACTTGACTTTTACAATTATAAACGTCACTTACGTCCCTTTGGCGGCCATAAGCATAAATTACGTCACTTCGGCGGTTATAAACGTTAATTACGTTATTTTGGCAACAATAACATAAATTACGTCACTTTGGCAGCAATAAGCGTCACTCACGTTACTTTGGCGTTCACAAACGTTAATCACGTAACTTTTGCAGCCATGGTCGTCACTTACGTTACTTTGGCGACATCAAGCGTCTGCTACGTCACATTGGCAACAATAGGTGTCACTTACGTTAGTTTGGTGGACATTGGCATCAATTACGTCATTTTGGCAACTATAAACGTCACCTACGTTAGTTTTTCAACCATATGCGTTACTCACGTCACTTTGGCGCCCATAAGCGTTTATTACGTCACTTTGGTAGCCGTATATGTCATATACGTCACTTTGGCAACCATTGGCGTCAATTATGTTACTTTGGCGGCCATAAGCGTAAATTACGTCACTTTAGCAGTTATAAACGTCAATTGCGTTATTTTGGCAAAAATAGACATAAATTACGTCACTTTAGCGGCAATAAACGTCACTTACGTAACTTTGGTGGCCATAAGCGTCAATTACGTCACTTTTGCGGCCATAGTCGGCACTTACGTAACTTCGGCAACCAGAAGCGTATGTTACATCACATTGGCGGCAATAGTTGTGATTTAAGTTAATTTGGCGACAATTGGCGTCAATTACGTCATTTTAACAGCCATGAACGTCACTTACGTAAGTTTTTTTCGCTTATAGGCGTCACTCACGTCACTTTGCCGGCCATAAGCGTTTATAACGTCACTTTGGTGGCCATATATGTCATATACGTCACTTTATATACCATTGGCGTAAATTACGTTATTTTGGCGGTTATGAACGTCAATTACGTCATTTTGGCAACGATAAAAATAAATTACGTTTTTTTGGTGCCTATAAGCGTAATTTACGTCATTTTAGCTGCTATCAGCGTTACTTACATTACTTTCACAGTTATAGGCGTAACTTACGTGACTTTTACAATTATAAACGTCACTTACGTTACTTTGGATACCATAAATGTCATATACGTCACTTTGGATACCATTGGCGTAAATTTCGTTACTTTGGCGGCCATAAGCATAAATTACATCACTTTGGCAGCCATAAGCATAAATAACGTAACTCCAACGGTTATGAACGTCAATTACGTCATTTTGGCAACAATGAACATAAATTACGTTTCTTTTGCGCCTATAAGCGTAACTTACGTCATTTTAGCTGCTATCAGCGTCACTCACATTACTTTCACGGTTATAGGCGTAACTTACGTGACTGTTGCAATTATAAACGTAACTTACGTCACTTTGGCGGCTATATATGCCATATACGTGACATTGGATACCATTGGCGTCAATTTCGCTACTTTGGCGGTTATAAGCATTAATTACGTCAGTTTGGTGGCCATAATCATAAATCACGTCACTTCGCCATTTATAAACGTTAATTACGTCATTTTCGCAACAATAAACATAAATTACGTTACTTTGGCTGCAATAGGCGTCACTTACGTAACTTTGACGACCATAGGCGTTAATTACATAACTTTTGCGGCCATAGGCGTCACTCACGTCCCTTTGGCCACCATATTCTTTACTTACGTGACTTTGGCAACCATTTGCGTTAATTACGTCACTTTGAGAGCTATAGGTGTCAATTACGTCACTTTAGAAATGATATGCGTAAATTACGTCACTTTGGTAGTTATTGGCTTTTTTACGTCATTTTAGTGGCAATAGCTATAATTGAAAAATTATATTATTGTTAATTTTATAGTTTCTTAAAAAGAATTTTAATACTATATAACATCGTAATGTAAAAGTTACCTATTGTTAATCGTATGATTTTTTAAAACCTCACTTTTTTCTTTTTTATTGATCTTCGTTATATTTGTTTTCAAACTTAAATTAAATTCAAAAATTATTTTTACAGTCATTTATTAGTTATATCAAAAACTTTTAATACTATATGACATTGTCACGTAAAAGCTATATATTACTCATGGTAACATTTGTAAAAACCGACTTTTTATTGTTACACTGAGCGCTGCTATTTTCAATTTATAACTTTACGAAAATTGAAAATTTATCTTTTTGTTTATTTTATTGTTTTTCCGGGAAAATTTTAATACTATATAACATCGTGACATGAAATTTATGTATTATTTATCGCAACATGTGTCATAACCGATCTTTTTGTTTTTCAGTGAGCGCTGTTATTTTTGATTTAGAACTTTGTTAAAATTAAGAAATTAGTCATTTATTCATTATATACAGTCGACCCCCCTATAATTACAGTTCCTACAATAACGATTACTATAAAACTGCGAAAAAATGTGACGGTTTCCGTATAAAAAAGATAAAAAAACTCTTATAATTACGAAAAACTTCATCAGGCAGCCGAACTACTTTTCCGACGTCCATAGCGCTACGCTACAGAGAGATTTCTATCGTTTGGACAGTATTATATAAATTTCTATAAATTAGGTACTGTGCAAATAATTATGTATTAATTATATATAAATTAGGTACTGTATATATAATTATATATTAACTTATTGTAAATTTATTATAATTAAATATACAATTTTTGCCATCCAGCTTAACACCACGCTACAAAGATTTTACGCAAACTATCGTCTGTACAGTATGTAAATTAAGTACCGTAACTCTAATACAGTACTGTAATTTTATACATTTCTTGTGAAAAAAACATTTCTTATTCAACAGCGATTAAAATTATTTATATTAATGATGCTTCCGAAGTTTAACGAAGTTTTCGCAAAAAAATAAGTTATTAGAAATAAGCCGTAGTTTGGTGTGCTGCTTCGCGACGAAAACAAGCTTTAGCAATGGGTTTGTCGAACGGTGCACACTCGGTAAGTAATCCTATAATTTTAGTTTATAGCGTAGTTTATACAGATTATTTCCAAAAAATATATACGTATTTTAGAAATGTTGAGTCGGATTAGTCTAGAATCTATTAATTTTATGGAAGAAAACTTTTAATCAGCCGTAGTTCGTAAACTTCACACGTGTCCAGCTGTGATTGAAAAAACTTGTAAGAAATCGGATTTCTAAAAAATTGAACATATCTATGATTTTATAGGAAGGTCGACTGTAGTTTCTTTAAAAAATTTTAATACGATGACACATCATAACGTGAAAGCTATCTATTTTTCATCGTAACATTTTTCAAAACTGAACTTCTCATTTTTCACTGAGCGCTGTCACCTTAAATTTGAAACTTTGCAAAAATTGATAAAGTATTCTTTCGTTTATTATATAGTTTTCTTGAAAAAATTTTGATACTATATAACTTCGTAACGTAAAAAATATGTATAATTTATCGTACTATGTGTCAAAACCTAGCTTTTTTATTTTTTCACTAAGCGCCGCCATTTTGAATTTCGAGCGTAGCTAAAATTTAAAAAATCATTTACTTCGTCATTTTTTAGTTTTTTCGAAAACTTTCAATACTATATGACATCGTAACGTAAAATCTACGTATTATTCATCGCAACCTGTGTGAAAACTGAACTTTTCATTTTTTGACTGGACTCCGCCATTTTAAATTTTAAATTTTGTTAAAATCAAAATATCATTTTTATACTCATTTTATAGTTTTTTTTAAATGATTTTCATACTATATAACATCGTAATGTAAAACTTATCTATTGTTTATCGTAACATGTTTTGAAACTGAACTTCCTATTTTTTTACTCAAAGCAGCAATCTTAAAATTAAAAAATTGTTTTTTGGGTCATTTATTTGTATTTCTTTTCTGAATTAAATCTTTAGTCTACTACTCTATTTTCGAAATTTTATTAGGGTATTATTTTTAGTTCGAAAAAACTTCACTTTCGCTACACAAGTTGTAAGAATCACCAAGAATACTAATCTGCTGAAATAATTAATACCACTTAATTTGCACTATTTCGAGATACTAGGCTTATTTGTCTACAAAAACGGCTTTTCCCGAAGTTATGAAAACGAGTGTGGCAAGTTTTTCAGTTAACTTAATATTTAAAGTTCAAGTTGGTGATGGCTAATTCACATTCTCCTTATGTCAATATCTAGAAACATTTCTTGACAAAATATAAATAAGAAAGTAAACAAAATAAACAATACTAATACATTATAAGAAATAATCAAATAATTTAAAACAGTCAATCAAAAAACAAATAATCAAATGAAGCGCAACAAAAAAAAAATGAATTTTAATAAAAAAAAATATCTTGGTTGATAAAAACGTCGTTCAACTTACTTTAACGGCCATAGGCGTCACTTACGTCACTTTTGCAGTCATAGTCGTCAATTACGTCATATTAGCAGCCATTAGCGTCACTTTCGTCAGTTTGGCAACTATAGGCGTCAATAACGTAAATTTGGCGGCCATATTCGTCACTTACGTCACTTAAACAACTATAGGCGTTAATTACGTCACTTTGGCGGCCATAGTCGTCACTTACGTAACTTTAGCCACAACAAGCGTTTGTAACGTCACTTTGGTGGCAATATGTGTCACTTACGTCACTTTGGCGGAAATATACGTCATTTACGTAGCTTTGGCGGCCATAGTCGTTACTTTTGTCACTTTGACGACCACAAGCGTTTGTTACGTCACATTGGCAACAATAGGTGTAATTTACATTANTATTTAATTGAAGAATATTATAAATTTTAAACATATTTTTAAGTGAGTAGAGACGAAATGAGATAAATCAGTAACAAACTATGAAATAATTTCTTTTTTATGAACAAATATCATTAAAATAGTAGTGACAAAGCAAACTAATCCGATGTAAACAATCGCCGAAATAAACACCGAATTAATCATCCAAAGTGTAAATAGGTAGAGTTTCTTGTTGCAATATTGCTTATCGTATTTATCGTCGTAAACGGGTGGATACATTTTGTACACCCACACGCAACCTGAAATAATTATTGATTTAGAAACGGTAAAAGAAAAATGAAGTACTGTATTTAATAATTTTACCTAAAATAAACCAAGACAACAGAAATATCAGTAGTGTTATAAGAGGAATCTTTAAATATGTCTTCCTTTTTTTAAAATTTTCTATAAATCTATTAGTGGCAAAAAGTATGGTCTCGATAAAAAGTCCTATACCCCCAATTATCAAAAATATTGGCACCTTATTCTGAGCTGGACATTCTGTTAAGTACGTTACACCTGAAACAACCGCAGAAATCAGTGTAAACAATTCTATAATCTCTTACAATTAATTTGCATACCGAATGAAACCATCGAGAATGGAATTACGATGAAGAATGCCAAAACTGTTAAGTAGGAAACTGAAATGAATTATTAATTAAGGCTGCAGATATCATTTAGAATGCATTCTTTGTTATTAAACATACCAATCCTGAACATAATTTTATTTACAGCTTTCATAACTTCGAACATTTTATCAGATTCGATTTGCTGTTTCAGATCTTGAGGAAGAAGCGATTCCTGATATCCTGGCGTTAATGAGTTTAATTGATTTATAAAAATATATTTATTACGTAATTATTCCATTTACCTAAAAGAATTGTAGCATAATATTCTCGTTTCTTTTTTCCATTCGTCTTTTTGTGTTTCTCACTTTTAGGAAGTTCAGCATCTTGTTTAATTGAAGTAATTGCTTTGGGTGTTTGAAACGTAGTTTCTTCTTCAACTACTTTCTCCTAAATAAATGTTTAGTTGCATTATATTTTGTAAATTTTATTATTAATTATAATTAAAATATAAAGTAAATTAGAAAATAAATGCACTTTTGTTTTATTTTTTATGTAATTTTTCTGCTTATATGAAACATTAGCAAACCACAAAACACCATTGGAGCTTTAATCTTTACTCATTAGGGACCTGCATGATCCTCAATCACAACACTACAAACATTTTTGTTTTTACTATTTCTTTTCTATGGGCACTAAGACATTCTCTTTTAGGACTTATGGTGACTTTGGCCATTTCCATAACTAGGTGATCACCTAGTGAAGGATCGGAGAGACTAATATAATCGAGGCAAAGTACTCCTGGAAAATTCCTAGGATTTTTCGACAGTTCGTATTCCATTTCAGGCCCTTAATTAATTAATCTCGAGTTTTTCGTGTTGTACTCGAATTGACGTCATCGAACTCACTCGGGTTGTTATGACTCATAGTCGGTAGTCTCGAGTTAGGCCCATCGAGCGAAATCGAAAAAGAAGCAGAAGTAGGTCATATTCACTTGTTTACGTGTGTCGTTAAGCATGACGAAATTATTTACAATACATTTGGGTTTGCGACTATAATGATTCGACCAATCAACATTATTGTAACAAGTTGTAAACAAATCAAAGTGAATTAGTTTACACGTGTTATAGTTAAAAGTATTTTATTATAGCAATATAGTACGCAGAAAAAAATGGAAACTTATTGTATTTAAAAAAAATAAGCAAAAAGAACAAAAAGAAATATTAGTGACATATATAGAAAATAATAAGAGAATGAACAGTGGAAAATTCGACAACGAATTTACAAGAAAAAGACAATTTGATTTGTGGAGAGAATTAGATCGAAAATTAATTGTGTATTGGAGGTAAATAATCCGTTGAGTAATGTAAAAAGTATTTTAATTTAATCCTTTTTTCATATAGTTTTCTTCCTTAATGTATTTCTTAAATTGTTTTGTTTATTTATCAGAACTTAACACTTCTGATTAATAAATATTCGTATTATAGTGTCAATACTCTTAAAAATTTATAGATATACTTTACTATCATTTTAATTTCCTTTTTCGATGAATTAGATACTTCTTTTTATTTTTGAAAAAAATTGCTGTATAATTTTATTAATTATGACATAAAAATTTTTATTAATGTTGACTTGACAGGAAAAGAAATGGCATCTACTCGTAATCGAAATATTCATTGCCTTAATTAAATTAATTAAACAACTCTCTCCCTTAACGCTTCGATATCGATCAGAATAGCGTACCTGTCAGCCATTTTCACTTTCGTGTAGCGATGTCACATGCTGAACTCAAAGTGAGTAGCAACTCGCATGGTGAGATGCGAAATCACGTGAATTATAACTCGAGACTACCAATTTGACGTCAGAGTGTGAGATGGTACCACGGGACACTTTCAACACGTTGGGAGTTGTAACACGAAAAACTCGAAACTATGGGCCCCGGACTCTCATTCATAGCAGGGGTATGCTAGGTTAAAACTAACGATAATCCAGCCAGCAATTGTTAAAGTAGTTTACTCATGCAATGTACATTCTTCGAATAGTCTAAAATGTTATCTGAATCATACAGGAGTGCGCCCTGGCAATGAATGTACAGCAATGTCTGCAGCATTTATATCACAGATAAATTACTAAAATTTGTAATAACAGAAAAATGTTTAGTATCTCCGCGCAATAGGGACTGTTTATTCCGGATTAGCGAACATCTAATGTATGTTGTAAAATTTAAGTTATGATCTCGAAAAAATTTCTATCAGTTACTTACTTTAAATTCCGTGAAATTGCTATCAATTACTTACATTGAGGCTTTCAGTTATTTGCTCCTCTTTAAGCTTTTCAGAACGTTTTCTTTGATCTTTCGAATTACTCTTGATGGTTTCTTCAGTAGTTTTAATTATTTGTTTATCCTATACCCAATAATAAAAAGTTTCATTTTTAATATTAAATAATTAATAATATATAAATCAGAAAATATCAGTTTTCAATTACTTGCTCCTCAAAAATGTCTTCTTTCAATCTTTCACCGTTTTCATTACTATTTATCGGCATATTGAAAGGTTATCGACAATACCATATGACAATAAAATTAAACTAAACAAGGAAATACTTTACTTCATTGTTATGATTGTTTTGTAAATAAGTTAGCAAAATGAAAAATCTTCATAAACATTCTATTGGTCATTTAAATTTCAATTTTGTTACTTTGGCAGCTATTAGCATAAATTACGTCACTTTAACAGTCATAAACGTTAATTACGTTATTTTTGCAAAAGTAAATATGAATTACGTTTTTTCGGCGGCCATAAACGTCAATTTCGTCATTTTGGCAACAATAAACATAAATTACGTTTTTTTGGCGTTTATAAGTGTAACTTACGTCATTTTATCTGCTATCGGCGTTACTTCCATTACTTTCACGATTATAAGCGTAACTTACATGACTTTAACAATTATAAACGTCACTTTTGTCACTTTGGCAACAATATATGTCATATACGTCACTTTAAATACCATTAACGTCAATTTCGTTATTTTGGTGGCCATAAGCGTAGATTACGTTACTTTGGCTATTATAAACGTCAATTACGTC
>NW_019384854.1:343992-362862 GCF_000671375.1 Centruroides sculpturatus
AAACATAAATTACGTAACTTTGGCTGCAATAAACGTCACTTACGTAACTTTGGCGGCCATAATCGTCAATCACATAAATTTTGCGGCCATAGTCGGCACTTACGTGACTTTGGCGAACACAAGCGCCTGTTACTTTACATTGGCGGCAATAAATGTGATTTACGTTAGTTTGGCGGCAATTTGCGTCAATTACGTCATCATGGTAGCCATATACAGTGGTACCTCAGGTTACGAACGCCCCAGCATACGAAATTTTCAGGATACGACATGAAATTCGAACATATTTTTTCTCCACGATACGAACAAAAACTCACCATACGACGTTACATTAGTTCGCATTTTTCATTTCTTTTTCTTACTACAGTTACTTTTTTAATGTATTACTTGGCTTTTATTTGAGTATGTTTTTCGCGTTGGAACGAATTATTTGGTTTAACATGTAATCGTATGGGAAAAGATGATTCACTTTACGACATTTTCATGATACGATCTCAGTTTCGGAACGGATTAATTTCGTATTTTGAGGTACCACTGTACGTCAGTTACGTTAGTTTTTTCGCTTACAGGCGTCACTCACGTCACTTTGGCGGCCATAAACGTTTATAACGTTACTTCAGTTGCCATGTATGTCATATACGTTACTTTGGATACAATTAGCGTCAATTTCGTTATTTTGGTGGCCATAAGCGTAGATTACGTTACTTTGGCAGTTATAAACGTAAATTACGTATTTTTGGCGTTTATAAGCGTAACTTACGTCATTTTAGCTGCTATTTGCGTTACTTCCATTACTTTCACAATTATAAGCGTAACTTACGTTACTTTCACAATTAGAAATGTCACTCACGTCACTTTGGCAACCATGTATGTCATATACGTCACTTTGGATACCATTGGCGTCAATTCCGTTACTTTGGCAGCTATTTGAATAAATTACGTCATTTTGGCAGTGATAAACGTTAGTTACGTTATTTTGGCAACAATAAACATAATTTACGTCACTTTGGAAACAATTAACGTCACTTTCGTGACTTTGGCGGCGATAAGCGTTAATTGCGTCACTTATACGGCTATTGTTGTTACTTACGTCATCTTAGTGACCACAAGCGTTTGTTACGTAAGATTAGCGGCAATAAGTGTGATATACGAGAGTTCGGCGGCAATAGGCGTCAATTACGTCATATTGGCAGATATAAATGTCACTTACGTAAGTTTTTACAGTTATAGGCGTCAGTCACATCACTTTTGTTATTATAAACGTAAATTACGTCATTTTGGCACGAATAAACATGAATTACGTATTTTTGGCGTTTATAAGAGTAACATACGTCATTTTAGCTGCTATCAGCGTTACTTTTATTAATTTTACACTTATAAGCAAAACTTACGTAACTTTCACAATTAGAAACGTCACTCACGTCACTTTAACGGTTATATACTTAATATAGGTAACTTTAGATATTATTGGCGTTAATTTCGTTACTTTGGCAGCTATTAGCATAAATTACGTCACTTTAGCAGTGATAAACGTGAATTACGTTATTTTGGTACTATTAAACATAATTCACGTCACTTTGGCAACAATTAACGTCACTTACGTAACATTGTCGGCCATAAGCGTCAATTACGTAACTTTTTTCGGCTATTGTTGTTACTTACGTCATCTTAGTGACCACAACGTTTTGTTACGTAAGATTAGTGGCAATAAGTGTGATATACGTAAGTGTTTTGCGGCAATTGGCGTAAATTACGTCATATTGGCAGTCATAAACGTCACTTACGTTAGTTTTTTCGCCCACAGGCGTCACTCACGTCACTTTGGCGGCCATTAAGCGTTTATAACGTTAATTCAGTGGCCATGTATGTCATATACGTCACTTTGGATACAATTAGCGTCAATTTCGTTATTTTGGTGGCCATAAGCGTAGATTACGTTACTTTGGCAGTTATAAACGTCAATTACGTCATTTTGGCAACAATTAACATAAATTACGTCACTTTGGCAGCAATAAGCGTCACTCACGTAACTTTCGCGTTCATAGGCGTTAATTACGTAACTTTTGCGGCCATAATCGTCACTTACGTTATGTTGGCGATTACAAGCGTCTGCTACGTCACATTCATAGCAATATATGTGATTTACGTTAGTTTGGCGGCAATTTTCGTCGATTACGTCATATTGGCAGTTATAAACGTCACTTACGTAAGTTTTATCAATTAACCGCGTCACTCGCGTCACTTTTGCAACCATAGGCGTTGATTACGTCATTTTGGCGGTTATGAACGTCAATTACGTTATTTTGGCAACAATAAACACGATTTACGTCACGTTGGAAACAATTAACGTCAATTACGTTATTTCGGCAACAATAAACACAATTTACGTCACTTTGGCAACAATTAACGTCACTTACGTAACATTGGCGGCAATAAGCGTTAATTACGTTACGTATACGGCTATTGTTGTTACTTACGTCATCTTAGTGACCACAACCGTTTGTTACGTAAGATTAGTGGCAATAAGTGTGATATACGTAAGTGTTTTGCGGCAATTGGCGTAAATTACGTCATATTGGCAGTCATAAACGTCACTTACGTTAGTTTTTTCGCCCACAGGCGTCACTCACGTCACTTTGGCGGCCATTAAGCGTTTATAACGTTAATTCAGTGGCCATGTATGTCATATACGTCACTTTGGATACAATTAGCGTCAATTTCGTTATTTTGGTGGCCATAAGCGTAGATTACGTTACTTTGGCAGTTATAAACGTCAATTACGTCATTTTGGCAACAATTAACATAAATTACGTCACTTTGGCAGCAATAAGCGTCACTCACGTAACTTTCGCGTTCATAGGCGTTAATTACGTAACTTTTGCGGCC
The DNA here is from genome assembly GCF_000671375.1 of Centruroides sculpturatus. Taxonomy (NCBI): domain Eukaryota; kingdom Metazoa; phylum Arthropoda; class Arachnida; order Scorpiones; family Buthidae; genus Centruroides; species Centruroides sculpturatus. The sequence continues at coordinate 346,876 of NW_019384854.1, forward strand.
ATAATCGTCACTTACGTTATGTTGGCGATTACAAGCGTCTGCTACGTCACATTCATAGCAATATATGTGATTTACGTTAGTTTGGCGGCAATTTTCGTCAATTACGTCATATTGGCAGTTATAAACGTCACTTACGTAAGTTTTATCAATTAACCGCGTCACTCGCGTCACTTTTGCAACCATAGGCGTTGATTACGTCATTTTGGCGGTTATGAACGTCAATTACGTTATTTTGGCAACAATAAACACGATTTACGTCACGTTGGAAACAATTAACGTCAATTACGTTATTTCGGCAACAATAAACACAATTTACGTCACTTTGGCAACAATTAACGTCACTTACGTAACTTTGGCGGCAATAAGCGTTAATTACGTTACGTATACGGCTATTGTTGTTGCTTACGTCATCTTAGTGACCACAAGCGTTTGTTACGTAAGATTAGCGGCAATAAGTGTGATATACGTAAGTTTTGCGGCAATTGGCGTACATTACGTCATATTGGCAGTTATAAACGTCACTTACTTAAGTTTCTTCAGTTATAAACGTCACTCACGTCACTTTAGCTGTTATATACGTCAATTACGTAATTTTAGCTGTTATAAACGTCAATTACGTCATTTTGGCAACAATAAACATAAATTACGTTTTTTTGGCGTTTATAAGCGTGACTTACGTCATTTTAGCTGCTATCAGCGATAGTTTAATTACTTTCACGTTTATAAGCGTAAGTTACGTTACTTTAACAATTATAAACGTCACTTTAATCACTTTGGCAGCAATATATGTCGTATACGTCACTTTGGATAGAATTGGAGTCAATTTCGTTATTGTAATGGTAATAAGCGTAGATTACGTTACATTGGCAGTAATAAACGTCAATTACGTGATTTTGGCAACAATAAACATAAATTACGTAACTTTGGCTGCAATAAACCTCACTTACGTAACTTTAGCGGCTATCNCGATTTATACGGCTATTGTTGTTACTTACGTTATCTTAGTGACCACAAGCGTTTGCTACGTAAGATTAACAGCAATAAATTTGATATACGTAAGTTTGGCGGCAATTGGCGTCAATTACGTCATATTGGCAGTTATAAACGTCACATACGTAAATTTTTTCAGTGTTAAGCGTAACTCACATTACTTTCGCTGTTATATAGGTAAATTACGTCATTTTGGCTGTTAAAAACGTCAATTACGTCATTTTAACGAAAATAAACATAAATTACGTTTTTTTGCGGCCATTAACGTCAATTACGTATTTTTTGGCAACAAAATTAACATATATTACGTAACTTTGGCAGCAATAAGCGTCACTCACGTAATTTTAACGTTCATAGGCGTTAATTACGTAACTTTTGCAGCCATAATCGTCATTTACGTTATGTTTGCGATTAAAAGCATCTGCTACGTCACATTCATAGCAATATATGTGATTTATTTTAGTTTGGAAACAATTGGCGTCAATTACGTCATATTGGCAGTTATATACGTCACTTACGTAAGTTTTTAGAGTAATAGGCGTCATTCACGTCACTTTCGCTGTTATATACGTAAATTACGTCATTTTGGCTTTCAAAAACGTCAATTACGTCATTTTGGCAAAATTAAATATAAATTACGTCTTTTTGGCAGCAGTTGGCGTTAATTACGTCATATTGCAGTTATGAACGTCACTTATGAAAGTTTTTATGGTTATCGGCGTCACACACGTCACTTTTTAATACCAATGGCGTATAATTACGTCAATTTGGCAATTATGAATGTCAATTACGTCATTTTGGCAACAATAAATATATATTACGTATTTTTGGCGTTTATAAGCGTAACTTACGTGATTTTAGCTGCTATCAGCGTTACTTCCATTACTTACACGGTTATAAGCGTAACTTTCGTGACTTTTACAATTAGAAACGTCATTCACGTCACTTTGGATACCATTGATGTCAATTANCGTAAATTTTTTCAGTGTTAGGCGTAACTCACATCATTTTCGCTGTTATATAGGTAAATTACGTCATTTTGGCTGTTTAAAATGTCTATTACGTCATTTTAACAAAAATAAACATAAATTACGTTTTTTTGCGGCCATTAACGTCAATTACGTCTTTTTGGCAACAAAATTAACATATATTACGTAACTTTGGCAGCAATAAGCGTCACTCACGTAATTTTAACGTTCATAGGCGTTAATTACGTAACTTTCGCAGCCATAATCGTCATTTACGTTATGTTGGCGATTAGAAGAATCTGCTACGTCACATTTATAGCAATATATGTGATTTACGTTAGTTTGGAAACAATTGGCGTGAATTACGTCATATTTGCAGTTATATACGTCACTTACGTAAGTTTTTTCAGTTATCAGCGTCACTCGCATCACTATTGCTACCATAGACGTAAATTACGTCATTTTGGCGGTTATAAACGTCAATTACATAATTTTGGCAAAATTAAATATAAATTACGTCTTTTTGGCAGCAGTTGGCATTAATTACGTCATATTGCAGTTATGAACGTCACTTATGAAAGTTTTTATGGTTATCGGCGTCACACGCATCACTTTTTAAACCAATGGCGTATAATTACGTCAATTTGGCAATTATGAATGTCAATTACGTCATTTTGGCAACAATAAACATAAATTACGTATTTTTGGCGTTTATAAGCGTAACTTACGTGACTTTTACAATTAGAAACGTCATTCACGTCACTTTGGATACCATTGGCGTCAATTTCGTTACTTTGGCAGCTATTAGCATAAATTACGTCACTTTGGCAGATATATACGTTAATTACGTTATTTTTGCAAAAATGAATATAAATTACATTTTTTCGGCAACCATAAACGTCAATTACGTAATTTTGGCAACAATAAACATAAATTACGTATTTTTGGCGTTTATAAGCGTAACTTACGTGATTTTAGCTGCTATCAGCGTTACTTCCATTACTTTCACGGTTATAAGCGTAACTTACGTGACTTTTACAATTAGAAACGTCATTTACGTCACTTTGGATACCATTGGCGTCAATTTCGTTACTTTGGCAGCTATTTGCATAAATTTGATTGAAAATTTGATTGAAAATTTGATGAAATTTGAAGTTTAATTATTTAAATTTTAAATATAATTATTGAAATTGAGATCGCGCGCGTCATAGTTCCGATTCGGCACTATGACGCGGCGATCTCGGATTTCGGAATCGACACTATGACGCGCGCGATCTCGGATTTCAATTTTCAAATTTTCCGCCAGTCGCTATTACTAAAAATAGCTGCAGCTACACTGCCTGCTTCTTTGCTTATAATCGCGTTATTATAAAGCGAATAACTTTTAAAAAAAACTGAAATTTGACTGGAAATAATTTAATTTCTTCCATTAATATTTTTTGATCATTTTATAACGTTATGATAACATCACGTTTTCCTGCGTTGAAGTAAACAATTTGTTAGCCGTTTGACCCTCAGCTGACAGAGAAGGAAGTTTTTGAAAACAAAGTAATAAAGCGATTAGCAGTTTGTTGTTTTTCACAGTGGAGGACTAGTAAGTCTATATAATAGACTCTAGTGAGACCTACTAGAGTCTATTATTTTCCAGAGAATAAATAATAGAGTTTTTATATATATTGCCGTTACATTGCGCCAAGTAAGCTTTAAACTACAGTCAGTAATATATATTATTCTTATATAAATTCATTAATTATAATAAACATACACTATGTCTAAAATTTTATTAAAATAGCACTCTCTAATTAACACCTGAAATGAAGAAGTAATTGAATCGGGTCCCGCCGCCATCTTAAATAACGTGCGACTGTCATTGATCGGTTCTGAGCGCGTCGCGTTGCATTAAATTAAATCATTTATAAAAATTAAAATAATAAATATGTTTACAAAATAATTGACTATATCTATTCGCAATAGTATTCTAAAACACATCGTACTTATAGTTTAGCATTTCTGATAACATTTAATTAATTTTTGAATTTTCTTATATTTTATATATAAAATTCGAATAAAAAAACATAAATGCGTAAAACTTAATAAAGAAAATATCTGCAACTTCAGAAAACACATGTATATGAGAATCTATCAAAAAAAGTTAGTTAATAATAATTAAAATCGAGAAAAAAAATAAAACTTTCAAGGTAAGGTAATTTCTGTGGTAAAAAGTGAGGTAAGCGATCACGTGACGCCCGTCTCCCCATCGTCTGTAACCAAAACGGACGAGGGTGAAATAAAAGCGGAAACACCAGTAGAAGAAAAAACAAACATCGGCGCGTATTTAGGGCTATAAACTTGAACGAGAGCGAAGATGAAACACGACACTTTGTAATTTATGCTAATTACCTTCTAATATTAAAAAATTAAAATCATTAACAAAATTATAACAAAATTAAAACTTTTTGACTAAATTTGACTAAAAACATATCATAAAACTGGATTAAAGTAAAAATACCCGTTTTTCGACGCTAAATTTTTATTAATTAATTTTTTAAATTGGTGCCTAATTGACCGAGCGCGCGTAATTTCTATTTGACGGAGCACGGGCGTGCCGACGGGGTAACACTTAAATAGGGGCCTGTTTCCCTTAAATGATTTCTCGGAAGGTACTTCCCCTTCGCCTTTGGCAGATCGCCCATGTGTCGCGTTACCGTAATCAATAAGGTACTGTAAACATAAGCACAATAGAAGCAATCCATTTAGTAATTCTCCAATTCATTTTGGAATAAACTGAATCCCCACTTTAAATCTATCAATCAATAGGTTAGCACGTAATACTCATAATGAAATGGACTCCCAAAGCCTTGGCTTTCAGCTAATGAAAAGAGGCAACAGCTATTTTTACTGTAAACGTTCTAAACCACGGATGATCATGGTCATTAGTTCGATTTCTAAGTTGTGTGAACCTACGATTCTGACGTCATCTCTGGATTATCTGGGATTAAATTTGGGAAAGTAACCCCAGAAAATTTATGGGGTGTGGTCTAACACAAATATGTCAGACTTCATCGCCATCAACCGATCGATTTTTTTAGCTTGACCATAGTGCCCAAATGACATAACAATGAGAAAAAGAAAAAAATATTATAGTACTATGTCAGGTTTATATATAAATATAGTAAATAATATTATTAGATAAAACACATTTTATAATATAATCGAGATGGGTTGATAATAATAATAAGNTTGGCTGCTATATTTAAAAATTACGTAATTTTAGCGGTTATGAACGTCAATTTCGGTTTTTCGGCAGAAATAAACATAAATTACGTTTTTTCGGCTACGATAAACGTCAATTACGTCATTATGGCAACGATAAACATAAATTACGTTACTTTGGCTGCAATAAACGTCACTTACGTGATTATAACAGCCATTAGCGTCAATAACGTCACTTTTGCAACCATAGTCGGCACTTACTTAACATTAGCGACCACAAGCATCTGTTACGTCACATTGGTGAAAATAGGTTTGATTTACGTTATTTTGGCGGATATTGGCGTTAATGACGTCATTTTGGCAGTTATAAACGTTACTTACGTGAGTTTATTCGATCATAGGCGTCACTTACGTAACTATGACGGCCATAAACGTTTATTACGTTACTTTGGTGGTCATATATGTCATATACGTCACTTTGAACATTGTTGGCGTGAATTACGTCACTTTGGCGGTTATAAGCGTAAATTACGTCACTTTGGCAATTATGAACGTCAATTACGTGATTTTCGCAACAATAAATATAAATAACGTTACTTTGGCTACAATAAGCGTTACTTATTTAACTTTGGCAACGATAAGCGTAAATTACGTTATTTATGTTGCTATTGTCAGTACTTACGTCACTTTGACGGCTATAAACGTCTGTTACGTCACATTGGCAGCAATAAGTGTGATATACGTTAGTTTGGCAACAATTGGCGTCAATTACGTTAAAACGATACGTTTAAAACGACAAGAGTCACCATGGTATCAACATTGTGTTACTTATAACTGTAAAATTAATAGAAGTTCGGTAAAAATATTGTATAAAATGGAAAATTTGTTTAAAAGACGCGTGGTAGAACATTTATGTATAATAGAATATGCAAATTTACTAAATCAGAATGTCGGTCTAAACGTTGATGCATGCTGGGAAAAGTTCCTTTGTATAAAAGGGAACAGGTGTCTAGTTGTTTGATTATCCACTGAAGAGGCTGTAACGGCGAAATGCATTTGGAAAACAATTTGAAATTTACGAAAATAAAAGAATTAACCCTGGTTAAAGTAAAGTATCTTTGTTGATTTNAACAGGTGTCTAGTTGTTTGATTATCCACTGAAGAGGCTGTAACGGCGAAATGCATTTGGAAAACAATTTGAAATTTACGAAAATAAAAGAATTAACCCTGGTTGAAGTAAAGTATTTTTGTTGATCTACTGTTTGTCTGCTAATGCAAATTGCTCGAAGTCGGTTTTTGAAAGAGTGTCTTAATTTACTCGTCTTTTATTTTTAAAAATTATATTTTTAGAAATTTTACCGATCTCATTGTTTTATATATTTTTATATTTTATTGTCAATTACGTTGTATTGGCAGCAATAAACTTTGATTACGTAAGTTTTCTCAACCATAAACGTCACTTACGTAACTTTAGCAACTAAAAGCGTTTATTACGTCACTTTGGTGTCTATATATGTCATATACGTCACTTTAGCAACCATTAGCGTCACTTATCTTACTTTGGCAGCCATAAGCGTCAATTACGTCATATTGGGAGTTATGAACGTCAATCACGTTATTTTAGCGACAATAAACATAATTTACGTTACTTAAGCTGCAATATGTGTAATTTACGATAGTTTTGCAACAATTAGCGTCAATTTCGTCATATTGGCAGTTATATACGTAACTTTCGTTAGTTGTTACAGTTATTGGCGTCACTTACGACATTTTGGCTGCTATATTTAAAAATTACGTCATTTTAGCGGTTATAAACATCAATTACGTTATTTTGGCAAAAATATACATAAATTACGTTTTCATAGCTACGATAAACGTCAATTACGTCATTATGACAACGATAAACATAAATTACGTTATATTGGCTGCAATAAACGTAACTTACGTTATCTTAACGAAAATTAGCGTTAATGACGTCACTTTTGCAACCATAGTCGACACTTTTGTGACATTAGCGACCACAAGCATCTGTTACGTGACATTGGCGAAAATTTTTGTAATTTACGTCATTTTGGCTGCAAATGGCGTTAATTACGTCATTTTGGCAGTTATAAACGTTACTTACGTGAGTTTTTTCGATCATAAGCGTCACTACCGTAACTTTGGTGGCCATAAACGTTTATTACGTTACTTTGGTAACCATATATGTGATATACGTCACTTTGAATATTATAAGCGTCAATTACGTTACTTTAGCGGTTATAAGCGTAAATTACGTCACTTTTGCAGTTATCAACGTCAATTACGTGATTTTCGCAACAATAAATATAAATTACGTCATATTGGCTGCAATAAGCGTTACTTATTTAACTTTGGCAACCATAAGCGTCAATTACGTTATTTATGCTGCCATAGTTGTCACTTACGTCACTTTGGCGACTATGAGCGTCTGTTACGTCACATTAGCAGCAATAAGTGTTATTTACGTTAGTTTGGCAACAATTGGCGTCAATTACGTTTTATTGGCAACGATTAAAATAACAAAATGCAACATATATGACACTCATAGTAACTAACATACATAGATAAAGCTAAATGACACTATATAGCACATGAATGACACTTGTGGCAACTCAAAAGAACATATATGACACTTATCGTAACTAAATAACATAAATTATGCTAAATAACACTTATTGGCACAATTATGACACTTGTGGCAACTCAATAGAACATATATGACACTTATGGTAACTAAATTACATAAATAATGCTAAATGACACTTATTGGTACATTAATGACTCTTGTGGCGACTCAATAAAACATATATGACACTTATGGTAATTTCATTACATTAATGACGTTAAATGACACTAGATAGCACATATATGACACTTGTGGCTACTCAATATTACATATATTATACTTATGGTAACTAAATAACATAAGTGACGCTAATTGACACTAAATGGCACATATATGACACTTATAGTAATTATAATACATAAATGACGTATAATGACACTAAATATAACATATATGACACTTGTAACTACAAAATTGCACAGATGACACTTATAGTAATGACACTTATAGTAATTATAATACATAAATGACGTATAATGACACTAAATATGACACTTGTAACTACAAAATTGCACAGATGACACTTATAGTAATGACACTTATAGTAATTATAATACATAAATGACGTATAATGACACTAAATAGAACATATATGACACTTGTGGCTACAAAATTGCACAGATATAACACTTATAGTAACTAAATTAAATAAATGACGTTAAATGACACTAAATAACACATATATGACGCTTAAAGTTACTAAATTACATAAATGACACAAAATGACACAAAATGGCACATATATGATTCTTTTAGCTACAAAATAACACATATGTAACACTAATGGTTATTAAATTACATAAATAAAGGTAAATTGACACTAAATAACACATATATGACAATTTTGGCTACAAAATGGACCATATATGACAATTATGGTAACTTAATTACATAAATGACGCTTAATGACACCAAATGGCACATATAAAACATTTGTAGCTACAAAACAGCACATATATGACCCTAATGGTAACTAACTTACATAAATAAAGCAAAATGACATTAAATGGCACATTAATGACACTTGTGGATACTCAATAAAACATATATTACACTTATAGTAACTAAATTACATAAATGACGCTAATTGATACTGAATAGCACATATATGACACTTATAAAAACTAAATTACATAAATCAATTTATGTAATTTAGTCACTATAAGTGTCATAGATGTGCCTTTTTGTAGCTACAAGTGTTATATATGTGCCATTATTTAGCCACTTTTCTCATATATGTGCTATGTCGTGTTATTTTGCGTCATTTATGTAACTTTGTTACCATAAGTGTCATATATGTTTTACTGAGTTGCCACAAGTGTCATATATTTTTCACTTTGTGTCATTTAGTGTCATTTATGTAATTTAGTTATTATAAGTGTAATATATGTGTAATTTTGTTGCCACAAGTGTCATATATGTATTATTTAGTGTCATTTAACGTTATTCATGTAATTTAGTTATTATAAGTGTTATATATGATTTATTTTGTAGCCACAAGTGTCATATATTTGCCATTTAGTGTCATTGAACGTCACTTATGTAATTTAGTTACCATAAGTGTCATATATGTGCCATTTAGTAGCTACACGTGTTATATATGTGTTATTTTGTAGTCACAAATGTCATATATGTGCCATATAGTGTCATTAAGCGTTATTTATGTAATTTAGTGACTATAAGTATGATATATGCTTTATTGGGTATTTACAAGTGTCATATATGTGCCATTTAGTTTAATATAGCGTCATTTATGTACTTTAGTCACCATAAGTGTCATATATATGCTATTTTGTATGTACAAGTGTCATATTTGTGCCATTTAGTGTCATTTAGAATCATATATGTAATTTAGTCACCATAAGTATAATATATGTTTTATATAGTGTCATTTAACGTTATTTATGTAATTTAGTTACTACAAGTTTCATATATGTGCCATTTTGTAGCTACAAGTGTTATATATGTGCTATTTTGTAGCCACAAATGTCATATATGTGCCATTTGATGTCATTTAGCGTTATTTATGTAATTTAGTCACAATAAGTGTCATATATGTGCCATTCAATACTAATTAGCGTCATTTAGTAATTTAGTTTTCATAAGTGTCATATATGTGTTATTTCGTAGCCACAAGTGTCATATATGTGCAATCTAGTTTCATTTAATGTGATTTATGTAATTTAGTTACTATAAGTGATATATATGTTTTATTGAGTTTCCACAAGTGTCATTAATGTGCCAATATATGTCATTTAGCATCATTTATGTAATTTAGTTATTATACAAGTCATATATGTGCCTTTTTGTAGCCCCAAGTGTCATATATGTGCGATTTAGTGTCATTTCACGTTATTTATGTAATTCAGTTACGATAAGTGTCATATATGTGCCATCTAGTGTCATATAGCGTCATTTATGTAATTTAGTCACCAGAAGTGTCATATATGTGCCATTTTGTAGCTACAAGTGTTATATATGTGCCATAATTTAGTCACTTTTACATATATGTGCTATGTCGTGTTATTTTGCGTCATTTATGTAACTTTGTTACCATAAGTGTCATATATGTTCTATTGAGTTGCCACAAGTGTCATATATTTTTCACTTTGTGTCATTTAGTGTCATTTATGTAATTCAGTTATTATAAGTGTCATATATATGCTATTTTGTAGCCACAGATGTCATATATGTGCCATTTTGTAGCAGCAAGTGTCATATATGTGTTATTTAGTGTATCTTAGCGTTATATATGTAATTTAGTTACCATAAGTGTCATATATGTGCCATTTAGTCGCTACAAGTGTTATATATGTGTTGTTTTGTAGTCACCAGTGTCATATATGTGCCATTTATTGTCATTAAGCGTTATTTATGTAATTTAGTGACTATAAATATAATATATGCTTTATGGGGTATTCACAAGTGTCATATATGTGCAATTTAGTTTCATATAGCGTCATTTATGTACTTTATTCACCATAAGTGTCATATATATGCTATTTTGTAGGTACAAGTGTCATATTTGCTATCCAATTATTAACTATGTATAAATGTACGGAATAAACGGGTATTTTGTTAACGAACTTGGATTAGTGTGCGTTTCTTCCGACATTCTCCACTACATACTGAACCCGAAGTCCTCGACGAGTACGCTCGTGATAATTCCCCATCCATCCGCGTATCTATCCGCGATAAATTGATAGATTGGTGTCAGATCCTGACAGGTGAAAGAATCTAACGATCCTTTCTCCTAACCCTTTTTTCCCATCCTTTAGACAAGCGAGACCGGACCTCAAAGTCTTGAGTCGGATAAGTTATAGGAGAGGGACATCCTCGTAAACATCCTACCCCCGATTAGTCTCACATAATACTTATGGTAACTAAATTACATAAATAACGCTAATTAACTTTAAATGGCACATATATGACATGTGTGGCTACAAAATGGCACATATATAACACTTGTAGCTACAAAATAGCACATATATAAAACTTGTAGTAACTAAATTACATTTATAACGTAAAATAACACTATATGAAACATTTATAATACTTATGGTGACTAAATTACATATATGATGCTAAATGACACTAAATGGAACAAATATGACACTTGTACCTACAAAATAGCATATATATGACATTTATGGTGACTAAAGTACATAAATGACGCTATATAAAACTAAATGGCACATATATGACACTTGTAAATACCCAATAAAGCATATATCATACTCATAGTTACTAAATTACATAAATAACGCTTAATGACACTATATGGCACATTTTTGACACTTGTGACTACAAAATAACACATATATAACACTTGTAGCGACTAAATGCCACATATATAACACTTATGGTAACTAAATTACATAAATGACGTTTAATGACACTAAATGGGAAATATATGACACTTGTGGCTACGAAATGGTACATATATAACACTTATAATAACTAAATTACATGATTAACGTTAAATGACACTAAATAATACATATATGACACTTGTGGCTACAAAATTGCACATATATGACATTTATGGTAATTAAATTACATAAATGACGCTAAATAACACTAAATGGCACATATATGACACTTATAGTAACTAAATTACATATAAGATACTAAATGACAATAAATGGCATTAATATTACACTTGTGGCTACAAAAGAAATCTCATATGACACTTATGGTGACTAAATTACATAAATAACGTTAAATGACACTAAACAGCAAATATATGACACTTGTTGCAACTCAATGAAACATATATAATACTTATGGTAACTAAATTACATAAATGGCGCTAATTGACACTAAATGGCACATATATGACACTTGTGGCTACAAAATGGACATATATGACACTTATGGTAACTAAATTACATAAATAACGCTAAAATACACTAAATGGCACATATATGACACTTGTGGCTACAAAATAGCATATATATGACACTTATGGTAACTGAATTGCATAAATGACGCTGAATGACAGTAAATAGCACATATNTATAATTTAGTAACCATAAGTGTTATATATATGCAATTTTGTAGCTATAAATGTCATATATGTGCCATTTAGTGTTATTTAGCTTTATTTATGTAATTCAATTACCATAGATGTCATATATGTGCAATTTTGTAGCCACAAGTGTCATATATGTATTATCTAGTGTAATTTAACGTTAATCATGTAATTTAGTTATTATAAGTGTTATATATGTACCATTTTGTAGCCAGAAGTGTCATATATTTGTAATTTAGTGTCATTAAAAACTAAATTTATGTAATTTAGTTACCATAAGTGTCATATATGTGCCATTTAGTAGCTACACGTGTTATATATATGTTATTTTGTAGTCACAAATGTCATATATGTGCCATTTAGTGTCATTAAGCGTGATTTAAGTAATTTAGTAACTATAAGTATGATATATGCTTTATTGGGTATTTACAAGTGTCATATAATTGCCATTTAGTTTCATATAGCGTCATTTATGTACTTTAGTCACCATAAGTGTCATATATATGCTATTTTGTATGTACAAGTGTCATATTTGTGCCATTTAGTGTCATTTAGCATAANTAAATTACATAAATGGCGCTAATTGACACTAAATGGCACATATATGACACTTGTGGCTACAAAATGGACATATATGACACTTATGGTAACTAAATTACATAAATAACGCTAAAATACACTAAATGGCACATATATGACACTTGTGGCTACAAAATAGCATATATATGACACTTATGGTAACTGAATTGCATAAATGACGCTGAATGACAGTAAATAGCACATATATGACAGTTGTTGCTACAAAATGGAATATATGACATTTATTGTAACTAAATTACATAAATGACACAAAATGACACAAAGTGAAAAAATATATGACACTTGTGGCAACTCAATAAAACAAATATTACACTTATGGTAACAAAGTTACATAAATGACGCAAAATAACACGACATAGCACATATATGACAAAGTGGCTAAATAATGGCACATATATAACACTTGTAGCTACAAAATGGCACATATATGACACTTATGGTGACTAAATTACATAAATGACGCTATATGACACTAAATAGCACATATATGACATTTGTGAAAACTTAATGAAACGCATATGACACTTATAGTTACTAAATTACATAAATTACGCTAAATGACACTAAATGGCACATATATGACACTTGTGACTACAAAATGGCACATATATGACACTTATCGTAACTAAATTACATAAATAACGTGAAATGACACTAAATCGCACATATATGACACTTGTGGCTACAAAATGGCACATATATGACTTGTATAATAACTAAATTACATAAATGATGCTAAATGACACTTATTGGCACATTAATGACACTTGTGGAAACTCAATAAAATATATATAACACTTATGGTAACTAAATTACATAAATCACATTAAATGAAACTAGATGGCACATATATGACACGTGTGGCTACAAAACAACACATATATGACATTTATGGTAACTAAATTATATAAATGATGCTAANTTTTATTTCGTAGCCACAAGTGTCATATATGTGCCATCTAGTTTCATTTAATGTGATTTATGTAATTTAGTTACTATAAGTGATATATATGTTTTATTGAGTTTCCAGAAGTGTCATTAATGTGTCAATAAGTGTCATTTAGCATCATTTATGTAATTTAGTTATTAAAGAAGTCATATATGTGCCTTTTTTAGCTGCAAGTGTCATATATGTGCGATTTAGTGTCATTTCACTTTATTTATGTAATTCAGTTACGATAAGTGTCATATATGTGCTATTTTGTGACCTCAAGTGTCATATATGTGCCATTTTGTGGTCACAAGTGTTATATATGTGCCATTTAGTGTCATTTAGCGTAATTTATGTAATTTAGTAACTATAAGTGTCATATGCGTTCCATTAGATTTTCACAAATGTCATATATGTGCCATTTACTGTCATATAGCGTCATTTATGTAATTTAGTCATTAGAAGTGTCATATATGTCGATTTTGTAGCCACAAGTGTTATATATGTGCCATCATATAGCCACTTTGTTATATAAGTGCTATGTCGTGTTATTTTGCGTCATTTATGTAACTTTGTTACCATAAGTGACATTAGTGTTTTATTAAGTTGCCACAAGTGTCATATATTTTTCACTTAATGTCATTTTGTGTCATTTATGTAATTTAGTTACAATAAGTGTTATATATTTTATTTTGTAGAAACAACTGTCATATATGTTCTATTTACTGTCATTTTGCGTTATTTATGTAATTCAGTTACCATACGTGTCATATATATGCTATTTTATAGCTACAAGTGTCATATATGTGCCATTTTTTAGCAGCAAGTGTCATATATGTGCCATTTAGTGTATTTTAGCGTTATTTATGTAATTTAGTTACCATAAGTGTCATATATGTCCATTTTGTAGCCACAAGTGTCATATATGTGCCATTTAGTGTCAATTAGCGCCATTTATGTAATTTAGTTACCATAAGTATTATATATGTTTTATTGAGTTGCGACAAGTGTTATATATGTATTATTTTGTAGCCAGAAATGTCATATATTTCCCATTTAGTGTCATTAAACGTCATTTATGTAATTTAGTTACCATAAGTGTCATATATGTGCCATTTAGTCACGACAATTGTTATATATGTGTTATTTTGTAGTCACAAGTGTCATATATGTGCCATTTAGTGTCATTAAGCGTTATTTATGTAATTTAGTAACTATAAGTATGATATATGCTTTATTGAGTATTTACAAGTGTCATATATGTGCCATTTATTTTTATATAGCGTCATTTATGTACTTTAGTCATCATAACTGTCATATATATGCTATTTTGTAGGTACAAGTGTCATATTTGCTCCATTTAGTGTCATTTAGCATCATATATGTAATTTAGTCACCATAAGTATTATATATGTTTCATATAGTGTAATTTAACGTTATTTATGTAATTTAGTTACTACAGGTTTAATATATGTGCCATTTTGTAGCTACAAGTGTTATATATGTGCTATTTTGTAGCCACAAATGTCATATATGTGCCATTTGATGTCATTTAGCGTTATTTATGTAATTTAGTCACTGTAAGTGTCATATATGTGCCATTCAATACTAATTAGCGTCATTTATGTAATTTAGTTTTTATAAGTGTCATATATGTGTTATTTCGTAGCCACAAGTATCATATATGTGTCATCTAGTTTCATTTAATGTGATTTATGTAATTTAGTTACTATAAGTGATATATATGTTTTATTGAGTTTCCACAAGTGTCATTAATGTGCCAATATATGTCATTTAGCATCATTTATGTAATTTAGTTATTATACAAGTCATATATGTGCCTTTTTGTAGCCCCAAGTGTCATATATGTGCGATTTAGTGTCATTTCACGTTATTTATGTAATTCAGTTACGATAAGTGTCATATATGTGCTATTTTGTGACCTCAAGTGTCATATATGTGCCATTTTGTGGTCACAAGTGTTATATATGTGCCATTTAGTGTCATTTAGCGTAATTTATGTAATTTAGTAACTATAAGTGTCATATGCGTTCCATTAAGTTTACACAAATGTCATATATGTGCCATTTAGTGTCATATAGCG
>NW_019384854.1:368733-391983 GCF_000671375.1 Centruroides sculpturatus
GTGACTAAATTACATAAATAACGCTAAATGACATCAAATGGCACATATATGACATTTGTGGCTACAAAATGGCACATATAAAACACTTGTAGCTACAAAATGGCACATATATGAAACCTGTAGTAACTAAATTACATAAATAACGTTAAATAACACTGTATAAAACATATATAATACTTATGGTGACTAAATTACATATATGATGCTAAATGACACTAAATGGAGCAAATATGACACTTGTACCTACAAAATAGCATATATATGACACTTATGGTGAATAAAGTACATAAATGACGCTATATGAAACTAAATTGCACATATATGACACTTGTGAATACCCCATAAAGCATATATTATATTTATAGTCACTAAATTACATAAATAACGCTTAATGACAATAAATGGCACATATATGACACTGGTGACTACAAAACAACACATATATAACACTTGTAGCGACTAAATGGCACATATATGACACTTATGGTAACTAAATTACATATATAACGCTAAGATACACTAAATAACACATATATGACACTTGCTGCTACAAAATGGCACATATATGACATCTGTGGCTACAAAATAGCACATATATTACACTTATAATAACTGAATTACATAAATGACACTAAATGACACAAAGTGAAAAATATATGACACTTGTGGCAACTCAATAGAACATATATGACACTTATGGTAACAAAGTTACATAAATGACGCAAAATAACACGACATAGCACATATATGACAAAGTGACTAAATTATGGCACATATATAACACTTGTAGCTACAAAATGGCACATATATGACACTTATGGTGACTAAATTACATAAATGACGCTATATGACACTAAATAGCACATATATGACATTTGTGAAAACTTAATGAAACGCATATGACACTTATAGTTACTAAATTACATAAATTACGCTAAATGACACTAAATGGCACATATATGACACTTGTGACTACAAAATGGCACATATATGACACTTATCGTAACTAAATTACATAAATAACGTGAAATGACACTAAATCGCACATATATGACACTTGTGGCTACAAAAAGGCACATATATGACTTGTATAATAACTAAATTACATAAATGATGCTAAATGACACTTATTGGCACATTAATGACACTTGTGGAAACTCAATAAAATATATATAACACTTATGGTAACTAAATTACATAAATCACATTAAATGAAACTAGATGGCACATATATGACACGTGTGGCTACAAAACAACACATATATGACATTTATGGTAACTAAATTATATAAATGATGCTAATTAGTACTGAATGGCACATATATGACACTTATAGTGACTAAATTACATAAATAACGCTAAATGACATCAAATGGCACATATATAACATTTGTGGTTACAAAATGGCACATATATAACACTTGTAGCTACAAAATGGCACATATATGAAACCTGTAGTAACTAAATTACATAAATAACGTTAAATAACACTATATAAAACATATATAATACTTATGGTAACTAAATTACATATATGATGCTAAATGACACTAAATGGAACAAATATGACACTTGTACTGTACCTACAAAATAGCATATATATGACACTTATAGTAACTAAAGTACACAAATGACGCTATATGAAACTAAATGGCACATATATGACACTTGTAAATACCCGATATAGCATATATCATACTTATAGTTACTAAATTACATAAATAACGCTTAATGACACTAAATGGCGAATATATGACACTTGTGGCTACATAATGGTACATATATAACACTTATAATGACTAAATTAGATGAATAACGTTAAATGACACTAAATAATACATATATGACACTTGTGGCAACAAAATGGCACATATATTACACTTATAATATATAAATTACATAAATAACACTAAATGACACAAAGTAAAAATATATGAAACTTGTGGCAACTCAGTAAAACATATATTACACTTATGGTAACAAAGTTACATAAATGACGCAAAATAACACGACATAGCAGATATATGAGAAATGTGGCTAAATAATGGCACATATATAACACTTGTAGCTACAAAATGGCACATATATGACACTTATAGTGACTAAATTACATAAATTGATTTATGTAATTTAGTTATTATAAGTGTCATATATGTGCCATTCAGTATCAATTAGCGTCATTTATGTAATTTAGTTACTATCAGTGTAATATATGCTTTATTGAGTTTCCACAAGTTTCATTAATGTGCCATTTAGTGTCATTTAGCTTCATTTATGTAAGTTAGTTACCATGAGGGTCATATATGTGCCGTTTTGTAGCTACAAATGTTTTATATGTGCCGTTTGGTGTCATTAAGCGTCATTTATGTAATTTAGTTACCATAAGTGTCATATATGGTCCATTTTGTAGCCAGAATTGTCATATATGTGTTATTTAGTGTCAATTTACCTTTATTTATGTAATTTAATAACCATTAGTGTTATATATGTGTTATTTTGTAGCTACAAAAATCATATATGTGCTATTTAGTGTCATTTAGCATTATATATGTAATTTAGTAACTATAAGTATTATATATGTTCCATTTAGTGTTATTTAACGTTACTTATGTAATTTAGTTACTACAGGTGTAATATATGTGCTATTTTGTAGCTACAAGTGTATTATATGTGCCATTTTGTAGCCACAAGTGTTACATATGTGTTATTTAGTGTCAATTAGCGTTATTTATGTAACTTATTTACCATAAGTATCTTATATGTTCTATTTTGTAGCCACAAGTGTTATATATGTGCTATTTGGTGTCATTTAGCGTCATTTATGTGATTTAGTTACCATAAATGTCATATATGTGCCATTTAGTGTCAATTAGCGTCACTTATGTAATTTAGTTACTATAAGTATAATATATGTAATATTGAGTAGCCACAAGTGTCATATATGTGCCATCTAGTGTCATTTAACGTCATTTATGTAATGAAATTACCATAAGTGTCCTATATGTTTTATTGAGTCGCCACAAGTGTCATTAATGTACGAATAAGTGTCATTTAGCATTATTTATGTAATTTAGTTATCATAAGTGTCATATATGTTCTATTGAGTTGCCACAAGTGTTATTAATGTGTTGTTTAGTGTCATTCAATGTCATTTCTGTAATTCAGGTACCATAAGTTTTATATATGTGTTATTGAGTTGCCACAATATTCATAATTGTGCCAATAAGTGTTATTTAGCATAATTTATGTAATTTAGTTACGATAAGTGTCATATATGTTGTTTTGAGTTGCCACAAGTTTCATACATGTGCTATATAGTGTCATTCAGCTTTATTTATGTAAGTTAGTTACTATGAGTGTCATATATGTTGCATTTTGTAGCAACAAAACGTATATGACGTATATGATATATATGGACACCAAAGTGACGTAAGAAACGCTTTTGGCCGACAAAGTTACATAAGTGACGCCTATGGTTGAGAAAACTTACGTAAGTTATTTTAATTGTTGCCAATAAGACGTAATTGACGCCAATTGTTGCCAAACTAACGTAAATAACACTTATTGCTGCCAATGTGACGTAACAGACGCTTATAGTCGCCAAAGTGACGTAAGTGACGACAATGGCAGCATAAATAACGTAATTGACGCTTATGGTTGCCAAAGTTANCATAAGTGTCATATATGTGTTATTTCGTAGCCACAAGTGTCATATATGTGCCATCTAGTTTCATTTAATGTGATTTATGTAATTTAGTTACTATAAGTGATATATATGTTTTATTAAGTTACCACAAGTGTCATTAATGTGCCAATAAATGTCATTTAGCATCATTTATGTAATTTAGTTATTATACAAGTCATATATGTGCCTTTTTGTAGCCCCACATGTCATATATGTGCGATTTAGTGTCATTTCACGTTATTTATGTAATTCAGTTACGATAAGTGTGATATATGTGCCATTTTGTGACCTCAAGTGTCATATATGTGCCATTTAGTGTCATTTAGCGTAATTTATGTAATTTAGTAACTATAAGTGTCAAATGCGTTCCATTAAGTTTACACAAATGTCATATATGTGCCATTTAGTGTCATATAGCGTCATTTATGTAATTTAGTCACCAGAAGTGTCATATATGTGCCATTTTGTAGCTACAAGTGTTATATATGTGCCATTATTTAGCCACTTTTACATATATGTGCTATGTCGTGTTATTTTGCGTCATTTTTGTAACTTTGTTACCATAAGTGTCATATATGTTCTACTGAGTTGCCACAAGTGTCATATATTTTTCACTTTGTGTCATTTAGTGTTATTTATGTAATTCTGTTACCATAAGTGTCATATATATGCTATTTTGTAGCCACAGATGTCATATATGTGCCATTTTGTAGCAGCAAGTGTCATATATGTGCATTTAGAGTATTATTATTAGTGTACGATTATTTTGATGTAATTTAGTTACGATAAGTGTCATATATGTTCTTTTGAGTTGCCACAAGTTTCATTCATGTGCTATATAGTGTCATTCAGCTTTATTTATGTAAGTAAGTTACTATGAGTGTCATATATGTTGCATTTTGTAGCAACAAAACGTATATGACGTATATGATATATATGGACATTAAAGTGACGGAAGAAACGCTTTTGGCCGACAAAGTTACATAAGTGACGCCTATGGTTGAGAAAACTTACGTAAGTTATTTTAATTGTTGCCAATAAGACGTAATTGACGCCAATTGTTGCCAAACTAACGTAAATAACACTTATTGCTGCCAATGTGACGTAACAGACGCTTATAGTCGCCAAAGTGACGTAAGTGACGACAATGGCAGCATAAATAACGTAATTGACGCTTATGGTTGCCAAAGTTAGATAAGTAACGCTTATTGCAGCCAAAGTGACGTAATTTATATTTATTGTTGCGATAATCACGTAATTGACGTTGATAACTGCCAAAGTGACGTAATTTACGCTTATAACCGCCAAAGTAACGTAATTGACGCTTATAATGTTCAAAGTGACGTATATCACATATATGGTTACTAAAGTAACGTAATAAACGTTTATGGCCACCAAAGTTACGGTAGTGACGCCTATTATCGAAAAAACTCACGTAAGTAACGTTTATAACTGCCAAAATGACGTAATTTTTAAATATAGGAGCCAAAAAATCGTAAGTGACGCCAATAACTGTAACAACTAACGAAAGTTACATATATAACTGCCAATATGACGAAATTGACGCCAATTGTGGCAAAACTATCGTAAATTACACATATTGCAGCTTAAGTAACGTAAATTATGTTTATTGTCGCTAAAATAACGTTATTGACGTTCATAACTGGCAATATGACGTAATTGACGCTTATGGCGGCCAAAGTTAAATAAGTTTTGCCAATAGTTGCTAATGTTACGTAAATTACATATATAGACACCAAAGTAACGTATTAAACGTATTTGGTTGCTAAAGTTACGTAAGTGACGCTTATGGTTGAGAAAACTTACGTAATCGGAGTATATTGTTGCCAATACAACGTAATTGATGCCAATTGTTGCCAAACTGACGTAAATAACACTTATTGCTGCCAATGTGACGTAACAGACGTTTATAGCCGTCAAAGTGACGTAAGTACTGACAATGGCAACATAAATAACGTAATTTACGCTTATGGTTGCCAAAGTTAAATAAGTAACGCTTATTGTAGCCAAAGTGACGTTATTTATATTTATTGTTGCGAAAATCACGTAATTGACGTTCATAATTGCCAAAGTGACGTAATTTACGCTTATAACCGCCAAAGTAACGTAATTCACGCCAACAATGTTCGAAGTGACGTATATGATATATATGGCCACCAAAGTAACGTAATAAACGTTTATGGCCGCCATAGTTACGTAAGTGACGCCTATGATCGAAAAAAGATGACGTAATTAACGCCAATTGCTGCCAAAATAATGTAAATCACACCTATTTTCACCAATGTTACGTAACACATGCTTGTGGTCGCTAATGTTACGTAAGTGCCGACTATGGTTTTAAAAGTGACGTTATTGACGCTAATGGCTGCCATAATCACGTAAGTGACGTTTATTGCAGCCAAAGTAACGTAATTTATGTTTATCGTTGCCATAATAACGTAATTGACGATTATCGTAACCGAAAAAACGTAATTTATGTTTATTTTTGCCGAAAAACCGTAATTGACGTTTATAACCGCTAAAATCACGTAATTTTCAAATATAGCAGCCAAAATGTCGTAAGTGACGCCGATAACTGTAACAACTGACGAAAGATACGTATATTACCGCCAATATGACGTAATTGACGCAAATTGCCGCCAAACTAACGTAAATTACACATATCGCAGCTTAAGTAACGTAAATTACGTTTATTGTTGCTAAAATAACGTGATTGACGTTCATAACTCCCAATATGACGTAATTGACGCTTATGGCTGCCAAAGTAAGATAAGTGACGCTAATGGTTGCTAAAGTGACGTATATGACATATATAGACACCAAAGTGACGTAATAAACGCTTTTGGTTGCTAAAGTTACGTAAGTGACGCCTATAAATGAGAGAACTTACGTAATTGACGCCATTAGCCGCCAAAATGATGTAAATTACAAATATTTTCGCCAATGTCACGTAACAGATGCTTGTGGTCGATAATGTTACGTAAGTGCCGACTATGGTTGCAAAAGTTACGTTATTGACGCTAACGGCCGCCAAAATAACGTAAGTCACGTTTATTACAGTTAAATAACACATATATAACACTTGTAGCTACAAAATAGCACATATATGACACTTATGGTAACTAAATTACATAAATAACGCTATATAACACAGAATTGCACATATATGACACTTGCAGTTACAAAATAACACATATATGACACTTAGGGTAGCTAAATTACATAAATGACACTAAATGACACTAAATGGCACATATATGACACTTGTAGAAACTTAATGAAACATATATAATACTTATGGTAACTAAATTACATAAATGGCGCTAATTGACACTAAATTGCACATATATGACACTTGTGGCTACAAAATCGACATATATGACACTTATGGTAACTAAATTACATATATANGTGGTCGATAATGTTACGTAAGTGCCGACTATGGTTGCAAAAGTTACGTTATTGACGCTAACGGCCGCCAAAATAACGTAAGTCACGTTTATTACAGCCAAAAGGCACATATATAACACTTGTAGCTACAAAATAGCACATATATAAGACTTGTAGCTACTAAATGGCACATATATGACACTTATGGTAACTAAATTACATAAATGACGTTCAATGACACTAAATAGCGAATATATAACACATGTGGCTACAAAATGGTACATATATAACACTTATAATAACTAATTTACATGAATAACGTTAAATGACACTAAATAATACATATATGACACTTGTGGCAACAAAATGACACATATATTACACTTATAATAACTAAATTACATAAATGACACTAAATGACACAAAGTGAAAAATATATGACACTTGTGGCAACTCAGTAAAACATATATGACACTTATGGTAACAAAGTTACATAAATGACGCAAAATAACATGACATTGCACATATATGAGAAAAGTGGCTAAATAATGGCACACATATAACACTTGTAGCTACAAAATGGCACATATATGACACTTATAATAACTAAATTACATAAATGATGTGAATGACATAAAATGGCACATATATAACACTTGTCGCAACTCAATGAAACATATATAATACTTATGGTAACGAAATTACATAAATGACGCTAATTAACAATAAATGGCACATATAAGACACTTGTGGCAACAAAATGGCACATATATGACAGTTATAATAACTAAATTACATAAATAATGTGAATGACATATAATGGCACATATATAACACTTGTCGCAACTCAATAAAACATATATAATATGTGAGGGCCCGGATTTAAGATTCGAAAATTTTTATTCATTAGATTAAAAGTTAGGGTTAACACAAAAAGGAAAAAACAACCGACAAATTTTCTCATAAAAATCGCTTATAAAAACTCCGTCTCAACGACAATACTTCCCTGTAGAAGATGAGTTAACTGTTGTTTCATAAGTTTGTCACTTTGCCCACCATTGGTCAAAGAAGATCATCACCTGTGACGTACATGGGGAAATCTCGAAAAAAGAGCCCCCATATAAAAGGCAAGTGCGATGACGACACAAGGGGGGAAATTAAGTTCTTTTCTCTATACTGTAAGTATGTGCCCGTGGATTTACCTGCATCTCGTCTCCACCGTCTTTAATAGACTTTGAACTTCGACTTCGAACTTTGGACTGATTTGAACTTTGAACTTGGAAGGACGAACCTCGGATCAACGTTATAACAACCTAATCAGAGGTATTTATCCTACACGCGATGATGTGTAAGCTCTTTCTCGAATATTCGAATATCGCGGGTAGGGTCGCGACTATTTTATACTTTGCCGTTACTTTATGAACTATACGGATTGAACCCGAGAGGGATTTGTATTCCAATTATTCTTCTTCTTCTCGGTGCCATATCAGATTCCTGACGTCGGCGACACCTGGCGTAGGTTTGTAATCCGCCAAGGTGTATACTAGGGAAAGTTACTACCCAGAGTGGTTTCCTGTTGCCTTCTCTGGGGCGCGATGTTACGCGAGGGGAACTAATGCCTTCCGGGAGGACTTTTATGGGGAACTGGCCTCCTATTTAGTCGTTATTGGCAAGGAGAAAACCCGGAAAACTCCAAGCAGCCAGCCTGTCCGATCGCGGCGCGAACCCACGACCGAACTCCCAGTGTTTAGGGTACGAAGACCACTCGGCCACTGGTGGGCTCAAATTATTAACTATGTATAAATGTACGGAATAAACGGGTATTTTGTTAACGAACTTGGATTGGTGTGCGTTTCTTCCGACATTTTCCACTCCATACTGAACCCGAAGTCCTCGACGAGATCGCTCGTGATAATTCCCCATCCATCCGCGTATCTATCCGCGATAAATTGATAGATTGGTGTCAGATCCTGACAGGTGAAAGAATCTAACGATCCTTTCTCCTAACCCTTTTTTCCCATCCTTTAGACAAGCGAGACCGGACCTCAAGGTCTTGAGTCGAGTAAGTGGTAGGAGAGGGACATCCTCGTAAACATCCTACCCCCGATTAGTCTCACACTGGTTGGTCAGAAGTGGGATACGAAATTGATTCGATTTCGAAACTAAATACTCTTTATATATTTCCCCAACGATCTTAACGATCTCCAGAATCGGTAATGGAGGCGAATGTCGGAAATCCAGGAGGAGCCGCGGGAAGTGGAGCAGGTAATCCAGGAGGAAGCGCACTCCAAGGCATATCCGGGATGATTCCCCTAATCCCCACATTTTCGGGTGACGCATCGGGATTGCGCATTAGAGACTTTTTCGACTCGCTAGACGAAATTGCGAAGCTAACCGGATGGACAAAAACTCAAAGTCTAGGAATCGCCAAATTAAAAATAACGGGCATCGCGAGGGACTACGCATGGAAGGACATGCAAATGCGAGCTATCGAAACATACGATGAGTTCAAAAAACAAATGACGCGGCGATTTGAAAGAGAACCCTATTCCCTCAGACTCCAGAATTTCCACGCATGCATACAAAAACACGACGAGGATGTTCAAACATACGCAGTGCGGTTGCAAAGCCTAGTAACGGAAACAATAATCGAGCAGATAGGGGCTAATGCTCGGGAAACAGAAATAATCAAACGATGTCAAGCTAGAGAGCGAGACGAGAGACTACTCGCCCAATTTTTAACCGGTCTGAATGCTAAAATTAAGGGTAGAGTACTGTCCAGAGAACCTGACACATTCGACAAAGCAATCAAAGCGGCCCTTAGCGAAGAAACGATAGTACAATTAACGGAAACCTCTTCTAGAGGGAAAATTAGAACAGTAGGTAATCCCGAACATACGAATAATAGCCTAAACGCCACGATAGCGAACTTACAAAGACAATTAAATGAACTAAAATTTAGGGAGGAAAATCGGCGTCGGAGAGGAGTACAATCGGCGAATAGCGGAAGATCATACTATCCCCCGTCAGAACGGCGCGGTTATCCTCATATGTCGAAGAAGCACGAGGAGAAAGGCAACCATACCGATCGAACAACAGAGCAGAGGAACAAACAAACGAATTTCGATTCAGACAACCCTCACGCCAACCCCAGATCCAACCGTAAGATCAAATTAGGAAAGTGAACAGACGACGGATTACAGACACACCCTCCTTACCCTCAATCTACTCACACCCTCGTAACCAAAGATATTTTAGAAGGAACAATAGAAACTGGGGAAACAGCAAAGAAAACTTCCAGCGGAAACCGTACAAAATGAAAATCTCCCGATACTACGAAACGGAAGAGTTTCAAAGGACCAAAAAACGAGCGGAAGAACCGACACTTTACTGCCGCATAAACGGCGGGAACTCGCAACTAGCCGTAGACACAGGCTCGGAAGTAACGTTGCTGTCGAGGTCTCTAGTGAACCGAATAGGGAAAATACACCGAATAACAAACAGAAAAGAAATACCATTCCGAAGTGTTACCGGACATCAAATCTACCCGCACGGGAAAGGCAAATTCCAGTTCGACATAGGTCCACTACA
The DNA here is from genome assembly GCF_000671375.1 of Centruroides sculpturatus. Classification (NCBI taxonomy): domain Eukaryota; kingdom Metazoa; phylum Arthropoda; class Arachnida; order Scorpiones; family Buthidae; genus Centruroides; species Centruroides sculpturatus. Next base: position 379,421 of record NW_019384854.1, read on the forward strand.
ATTCAACTTCACATGCTACGTAGTCGACGATCGAATCACTTACCCATTCGACGGACTAATGGGAAGAGACTTAATAACAGACTTAAATTTTGGAATAAACTTAGCGGATGAAACGATAATACTTCCGGATGGAAGAGGAATAAGCTTCCGAGAATCTTACGAACCTCGAAAGGAAGATACACAACTTCCCCTAAAAAGAATTTCTACCGACCGGAAAACTGTCCGGGTGGTCCGATTTTGTGAAAGGAGAGAAGAAGGAAAGAAACGGAACAACCAGCGACTACCCCAACCCCACAAAACGCAACTTATCCAAACTCAAACCCAAAACGAGATAGAACCCAAGATCAAACAAACAATCTTCTCCTCTCAACTTAGCGAACTTTCAACTTCTCCGATAAAAGAAAGACCTCCTTTACGTAAAACCACCTCGCCGACTCCAGGAACAAGAAACAATTCGGGAATTGAAGCGAATCAAAATCAACCGAACACAACTCAGTCAATAGGAAAACGTTCGGACCCCAATCCGATAAAACGTCTCAATTACTTACAAAAAATCATAACAATTATTTTCCTCATGATAATGACCATTTTAAGCGTTCCATTTTTACCCGCAATTCTTTTTCCTAAACAATCAACAACAACATTAGAGCAAGGAACACGAAACAACACATCGACCCCAAAACANTGCTGCTCACATTCTCCATTCTTATGGCGAATGAAGGGACAGTGCTTGGGCGAGCTTCAAATAACCTTTTCAGCTAAGTATCTAATATTGTTCAATCAACTGAAGGTTTAGTGTGAGATTTCTGTTTTATATAGTAAAATAGAGACAACTGTTCTCTCCTGAGAGATAGTGGAGGCTCATAAGCATCCACATACAAACTTTGTACAGGAGAAGTTCGAAAAGCACCAGTGCACAAACGTAGTGCTTGATGGTGAATTGGATCCAGCATCCGAAGAGTAGATTCTCGCGCAGAGCCATAAAAAATGCAACCGTAGTCCAGCTTAGAGCGGACAAGGGCCCTGTAAATCCTGAGCATAGAAACTTTGTCTGCTCCCCAAGATAAGCAGCACAGTACCTTTAAAAGGTTCAGAGATTTTAAACATCTACTCTTCAAATTGCGCAAGTGAGGTAAAAATGTCAGTTTGGAATCGAATATGACTCCCAAGAACTTCGTCTCGTTGACCATTGGGATTTTAACCCCATTTAGGTAAATTTCAGGATCCGAGTGCAAACCACGCCTTCGGCAAAAGTGGATGCACGAGGTCTTCTCTATGTTGAAACTAAAACCATTAATCTATGACCAATGGTCTATGCGATTTAGAGAGGTTTGCAGTTGTCTCTCGATAAAGCTCATGTTGCTAGACTGGCAGGAAATCTGAAAGTCATCCACATACAAAGAGTGTTTCACACTAGGAGAAAGACAGTTAGCTATGCTATTAATTTTAATTAGGAAGAGAGTCACATTCAAAATAGAGCCTTGAGGGACACCTTCTTGTGTGAAAAGCCTAGATAAGGTGTTGCCCATCGTGACATAGAATCTTCGATTCTGTAGGAAATTTTTTATAAAAATTGGCAAATTACCCCGCAACCCATATTCGTACAGATCACGGAGTATCCCGTATCTCCAACAGCGATCATAGGCCTTCTCTATATCGAAAAAAACAGACACTAGGTGCTGTCGTCTAACAAACGCTTCGAGTATAGATGTTTCAAGGTTTACTAAGTTATCGGCGGTACTTCTGTTCCTACGAAAACCACTCTGATGTGGTGAGAAGTATTAATTTTTCTCTACAAGATATATCAGACGTCTGTTTACCATCCTCTCAAAGAGTTTACACAGGTAATTTGTCAGAGAAATTGGTGTGTAATTAGAGGGATTCTTGTGATCTTTACCAGGCTTGGGAATAGGAATAATGATAGATAGCCTCCAAGAGTCAGGAAAAGTATGTTCTGTCCATATTCTGTTAAACAGACACAGCAGATTAGAAAGGGAATTCTTTGACAGATTTTTAATCATGCTGTAGTGGAATTTATCTGGGCCTACAGCACTATTCCCTGAACAAGAGATCGCTGTATGTAGTTCTAGGCTGGTGAATGGCACATTATATTCCTCGTTAGATAAGGAGTGAAAGTTCAAATATTGTTTTTCACTTTGGGCTTTAAAAGCCTGAAAATTTCTTGAATACATGATATTGCTGGATGAAGTAGAAAACGTTTCACCCAACGTATCAGCAATACCCTGTATATCGCTGATTATCGTGCCATTATTTTCCAGCATGGACAGAGAGTGGGAAGCATATTTTCCATTAATTTTATGGATTTTATCCCAGACTGCTTTTGAGCTAGTGGAAGATGTTATACTAGAGGCATACTTCCTCCAAGAATCCCTTTGGCTTTGCCTTCTAATTCTTCTGGCATTTGCCTTTGCTTTTTGAAAAGCAACCAAATTACTAGCAGTGGGGTATCTTCTGAAAATACCCCATGCTTTCTTTTGGGCTTTAAACGCTGCCTCACAATTCTGGTTCCACCATGACTTCGGATGCTTTGGGTATCTTGTTGACGTCTTTCCCATTGTTTTCTCAGCTGCCTGAATAATACTGGAAGTGACAACTTCAACTGCATCATTGATATCAGCAGTATTGACCATTTCCTCAGTGATGTTAGCCAAAGAGGAAAATGCAGGCCAATCTGCCGTTTCCAGTTTCCAGCGTGGTGGACAAGCTGTTTCACAGCTTTCTCTGCCTCGGTATTTTAGGAATATTCGGAAGTGGTCACTGGAAAGTTGATTAGATCCAACCTCCCATGTAAACGCTGAAAATAGGTTCGGGGTTGCTAGTGATAGATCAATGGCAGTGAATGTTCTTGTTGGGGCATGGAAGTATGTCACTTCTCCCGTATTGAATAAATACAGTTGCTGGTTGCCTAGAAATCTTTCAATGGTCCTTCCTCGACAATTAATGTCGGGACATACATAGGATTATGGCCATTGAAATCACCTAGTAAAAGAAACGGAGTAGGCAACTGTTCAACCAAAGCATCCAATTCATCCTCGTTCACTCTGACATCTGGTGGCAAGTATATAGAACAAACTGTGACAGTTACTCCAATAGAAATTCTGACTGCCACAGCTTGCAAATCAGTTGTTATTTGTACCGGCAAGGATGGGATGTGATTTGAAACTACAATAGCCACACCGCCACTGGCACGGTTGTGGCTATCATCATCCTTGCGATAGAAATCAAATCCTTTTAAAGTAGTTCTATCTCCAGGTTTTAGATGTGTTTCCTGGAGTGCCACACAGAGAGGTGAGGTATATGATGTCAAGTGTTTAATGTCAGAAAAGATGTTGCGGAAACCATGACAGTTCCATTGGATTATTTTATAATCCATTATGTGTTTGAGGCAGCATTCTTAGAAAACGTGTCCCTCTTCAATTTTACTGAAGATTTTCCTTTTGAAGGTGAGGGTGGTTGGGTCCCCTCCATATTATTCTCTTCATCAGAAATGTCAGAAAACTCACTCATGGATTGAGTCTCTGATCTTTTTGATTTAGAGAGGGCTGCTTTCAATTTTTGTTTGTTCAGTGGGTTCTTATTAGCCTTTTTAGAACCCACATTTCTGGTTGTTACCCCTGTTTTAGTTACAGGGGGTTTTGGTCTTTGTGTTTGTCGTTTCTTCTGCTTGTGTAGGTGGGATCAATAAACATCTTGAATGGCGAGTAAGAGATTAACTTGGTGACACAGAAATATCTGTTTGAACTCCACATGTTTTTATGGATTTCAAAACAGAAGCAAATGTTTTTTGTTTTATTGTTGTAGTTTGAGTGACCATGCGACGGGCTTCTGGGTGTGGTATATCGTTTGTGGTTTTTACCCGTTGAATCTCCTTTTCTCTCTGCCATGCAGGGCATTTCCTTGAGTAGGCAGGATGGGCATCTTTACAATTCACAAAACATGGAGAATTGGTGCACTCGGTACTCTCGTGACCTTCGTTCCACACTGTGCGCATGTGCTTTTCTCATGGCAGGATGTTTGTGAATGTCCAAATCGCTGGCATTTGAAGCAACGCAGCGGATTTGGAACATACGGACGAAGTGGGCAGCGCAGATAACCGGCTGTGATAGCAGATGGCAAAGTTGGTTTGTTAAAAGTTAAATTTAAGTGTTTAGTAGGAATTAACTTGCCATCTCAACGAATAGAGATACGTCGAACAGCAGTAACACCTTGATCTGAAAGACCAATATGGATATCTGATTCATCCTCAGACATAAGGTCAATTTCAGATATCACACCACGTGAAGAATTCAAACTTGAATGTGGTGTGATGGTGACTTGTATGTCTCCTAGAGACTTCATTTTCAAGAGTTTTTCTGACTGTTGAGGGGAGGCTGTTTCCACAAGTGGATCTCCTGACCTCAATTTTTGGATTTTTTTTAAATGTCCTATGGTAGATTCAAAAAGTTTTTGGATTGAGAAAGGAGAGCGTTTAGACATAGGTGTTTCTCCTGTAGCATGAACGATAAGGTAGGTTGGTTGATTGGAGGAATTGACCTCCTTTGGTGGCAGTGCATTGGTAAGTGTTTTAGATTTTAAAGAATCCATATTTAGAGATAAACATTCAGCTCCTAGTGACCCCACCCACCATGGGGCCCAACAAGGGGATGTTGTCACATGGGAGACTCCCATAGACCGTCACACCAGGGTTTTCCAGGAGCTATACCCTCACAATGCAGTCAAGAAGAGCACATCTTGTCTGACGTGTCTGCCCAATCTGCATTGATCGGTTGACTCCAAGCCGAAGTCAAGAATGACTCAACGACCAGCCGATTGACTCAAACAAAGCCTGATTTGAGCCTCCCGTTTATCCGAAGCAGGGGCCAAAGCAGTGTGTTGGGGATGTTATGTTGCCCCTCAACTACCAGGATCCCCCTTTCCGGCATACGGGACACCACGCACGGCAAACACGTGGGTGGGAGTTCAGATCCCAGGGATGGTAAAGAAGAGTTACTAAACCATCTCTGGGAGGTCCCCTCACCACGGACAGGAACCCACACCGAGGGGAAGATGATAAAGGAACTGCGATGTGACAATGGGAAGGAGTATATGAATGCAAGAATTTTTAAGTTTGCAAAGGAAAAGGGAAAAATAATAAAACCTTGTCTATCATATGTGCATGAGCTAAATGGAACAGCAGAAAGATACAATCGATCATTAATAGATATGGGGAGATGTCTTTTGTCAGATGCAAAAATTGAAAGAAGATTTTGGCCAGAAGTAATTAAAGCAGCTGCATATTTTAAAAACAGAACCTTAACTAATACCATTGAGAGAAAAACGCCATATGAAATATTTTTCAAAAGGAAGCCATCAGTAAAAAATTTAAAATTATATGGAAGTAAAGTATTTGTAAGAATTCCAGAAGAAAAACGAAAATCTAAATGGGACAAGAAAGCAGAGGTTGGAATTTTGATTGGATATACAGATACTGGATATAGAGTATTGATGAATAGCAGAGTTATAATGGCTAGACATTGTGACATAATAGAAGAGAATGTAAACTTGTGTGGATTTGAAAATGAGAAAGAGGAAAAGAATGAAGATAAAGAAGAAAGACAAAAGGATTCAGATCAAGCAAAGGAAAAGGAAGGAGAAGACTCTACTAGTACAAACCATCAAGAAAAGGATATGACAAAAGACTTGGAAAAAGACAATACACATAAAGAAAATAGTAATGATGAGATAAAAGAGGATGAAGAAAAAACAAAAGGAAAAAGATCAGGAAGACAAATTAAACATCCACTCCGCTTTGATGAAGAATTTGGTTATTACAGTATAAGTGTAAATTACTGTGATGCTACTGTTCCAGAAAATTTTCAGGAGGCGATGACAAGTGATGATTCAAAGAAATGGAAAGCAGCAATGAATTCCGAGATGGACAGTCTTGTGATAAACAATACATGGACACTTGTGAGCAAGCCTCCTAAAGACAAAAGGGTAATTGATGTGAAGTGGATATACAGAAAGAAGAGTGAAAGTGAATATAAAGCCAGGTTAGTGGTAAGAGGTTTTCAACAAACTGATTGTATTGATGACATTTATTCTCCTGTTGCTAAAATGCCGACTTTAAAGTTGCTACTGTCTTATTGCTGTCAAAATTCTTTAAATATTCATCAAATGGATGTAGAAACAGCATTTCTAAATGGTAAAGTTTTGTCTGAAGTTTATGTAAAACAGCCAATTGGTTATGAAGATGGTACTGATAGAGTTTATAAATTGAATAAGTCATTATATGGATTAAGGGAAAGTCCTCGAGCATGGTATGAATGTTTTAATGACTTTCTGACTACTCTTGATTTTTACAGGAGTAAATATGATTATTGCCTGTATGTTAAAAAGGAGAATGATTTGACAATTTACATTTTATTATTTGTTGATGACCTTTTGGTTTGCTGTAAAGATAAACAAGTTATTGTTGACATTAAAAACAAGTTATCTAATAAGTTTAGAATGAAGGATTTAGGTAGAGTAAAAAACTACATTGGTATTGATATTGAATATGACTATGAACAAGATAATATTTTAACCTTAAGTCAGAAATCTTATATTGAGTCTTTAGCTGAACGTTATAATATTGAAAATTCAAAATTGTATAAGACACCTATGGAAATAAATTTAAAACTGGAGAAGTCTAATGTAAATGAGGATGTAAAGTATAGAAATTTGATAGGTGCACTTCTGTACATTAACTCTGGTACTAGACCAGATATATCATTCAGTGTAAATTATCTGAGCCGATTTCAAAATTGTTATGATGAGAGACACTTTAAATATGCTTTTCGAGTCCTGAAGTACTTGTATATGACAAAAGACCTTAAATTAAAATATTATAAGAATAATAATACTGATATCTTAGATTGTTTTGTGGATTCTGACTGGGTAGGAGATACTCTAGACAGGAAATCTACCACAGGATTTATAATTAGATTGTTTGGAAATGTAATCTTTTGGAAATTCAAAAAACAGAATAGTGTAACAAAGTCTTCTACATTTGCTAAGTATATTGCATTATCAGAAGCTGTAACAGAAATAAATTTTTTAATTTATCTAATAAATGAGGTTTTTATTAAAGTTTGTAAACCAATTAAGTTTAACATGTTTAGATTTTTACAGCTATGGCGAGAAACGTTTAAAATTTACAACCCTATCTTGTCCTTTGAAATATGCTAGTGATACGAGAAAAAAGGCATTTGACATTGATCGGTATGGGCACCCTCGGAATTTGGCATGCACACATCGCACACCTAGCAGGACCCGCTCTGATTCTACTCGTAGGGAGCTATTTGACTAAGTGGTTAAGATTTAAAAAGTAAAGAATATTCTATGCTATTTTTATGTTCGTTTCTTTACAAAGCTATATTTAATTATAATTTTCTTTAAAAGTATATTGTGAGACCCGAAAGGCCCCTGGGACTAAGCTAATAATTTTATTAATTATGTTAAATATTGTCACCAAATATTACTTCATTTTTGGTGAGAAAAATACTGTTTTAACGTGGGAAAAGGCAGATAACAGATGTTATTTCCTTTCACAGAAGAGAACATCCTCTGACTTTCTCTTATCTGGTTAAAATCCTGCTCAGATGGGAAATGGTTGCCCCTCATTCATTCCCCTTTCATCCGTTCTCATGAAAGAGTTACTGGCCGATGATTGGTCGGTATTCCGAAGATAGACAGGGAACTTGTCAGAATTCGAGGAGTTCAGCGACAGATTCGAAAGCGTCCAAACTCCACATACGTTTCCCTCCTGATGACCAACGTCCTTAGACGAGTCACATACAGAATAAGTCTAGAGTCTGCACATAGAAGTGATACTTTTAATTTGTGCACATATCGATCTCCCATACGAAGAAGTAAATGAACTTTATCTCCAAAGTGTCCCTTACATACAGAGAAGAAGACGAACGACAACTAAACAGGTCGTATGTTTTATAACGTTTTGTGAGCTCTCTCTCGATCGCGAATAGGATATAATATAAGTTTAATTATCTCCTAATTTGTATATTAGTTGTAGTAGTTCTGTCTCTCGTTTATCCACATTTTGTATGAGTTTATTTTCTTGTTTTATTAAATTTATTATATCGTTTTCAATTAAAATGCCTCTTGTTTGCGTGACCGAGTCTGATCGCATACGCGTGTTAATCCGCGTGTAAAACAATTGATTAACTGGTGTCAGTCCTGACGTAGATCCGAATCTCGCGATTTGGATCATTATTAAAAGCCCTCTCGGTCAAACGAATCTTGACATAAGATCTATCTCTCGATCCGAAACTCGGAGAACTATTTTCGCAGAATAGTGCCGATTAAGTGTTACACGAGTACTACCTACTCCGTAACCCCGGCTAATCTCACAATATTCATACAATTAAAGATTGTTTTGTACCAGGTTTGTATATCCACCACACATTTTATTTCACCAAGTAAGTTTTTATAACTTTATTTTTAATTTTATCCCTTATATCGTGTCTAGCAATTCAGAATGTAATTGCGATATTGAAAATTTATTTTAAAAAAGTTCTGGCTCGAGATCATATAGTGAAAAAGAAAACATTATTAAAAGAGAACGGCCAATGCCTAAGTTAAATATAAACATTTCAAAAAAATTTGTTCGACATTTTCACGATAAAATGGCTCTGTAAATGCATAAAATTGCAAAAATTGTTTTGTTGGCTTGCCTACTATTTTCAAATGAAATTAGAGTGTTGAATAAGAATGGCATTGAAAATTTGGCTAGCAAAAGACACGAAAAATCGTCGATTCTTTCGTATTTGAAGCAATTTGGAAATCGAAGAGGAATAGAATTTAACATTAGTAAACAATATAAGATAAATATTGAAAATTATAACGAGATAGTTACGGCTAATAGATATATTTAAATAATTAGATGTTATATATTTTTATCAAAGCAAGAATCGGCACAGGGAATGTATTAAATCTAATAAAAGAGGTAATTATATTGAACTTGTTTATTTATTAATTACGTCAGATAAATAATCTATTAAAAATACATTTAAAGAATTAACTGATTGCCCCTGGAAGTCGGCTTCTTACAGAAACACAGCTTCCCTATCATCAAATGTGACGGCACGCCACTGAAAATCAGTCATATTTAAATACGCTGCTTTTACGGTAGCGTAAGAGTAACTATTAGTTGAGATGTACAGAGAGCATAGTTACCAATCCCAATGGGGTATTGTGTAGCAACTATAATTAAGATGCAGGGCTACGGGAGTAGTCCGTACGACCTTCACCATTTTATAAATACAGTATTACCCCGAACTTACGCGATAGGTGGGACCGAGCGATAACCCCGTAAGTCGAATTCGCGTAAGTCGGGATATAATTTCGCATACAAATACATACAAATTAATTTTATTTGGGGCCGGAGACTAAAGAAAACAATAATTTAGAAAAAATGTTTTCAAAAGTCTTTAACAGAGAGCTCGTTGTTTTGCGTTATAGCTTCATGCAGATGTGCAAACGATCGTCTCGTGAGCTTTGAATGTTTTAATGACTCCCTGATCCATCGGTTGAAACAAGCTGGTTGTATTTGGTGGCAAAAATACAAGTTTCACACGTGGGTCAAAATTAGTTAAAGTTGCAGGGAGATGACCTGGTGCGTTGTCGATTATGAGCATCACCTTAAACGGAATTTTTTAAATTGGCAATAACGTTCGACTTCAGGTATGAAGTGATGACCAAACCAGTCCTCAAAAAGGGAAGCTGCCACCCAAGCTTTACGATTCGACTTCCAAATCACAGGCAAGCCAGCTTTAGATTTTTTTTTCAATGCTCTTGGATTTTCCAAGCGTTAAACTAAGAGAAATTTTAACTTACAATCACCAGCTGCATTCGCGCCAACCATCACTGTCAATCGATCTTTGGCGGCCTTAAAACCTTGAAAGGTTTTCTCTTCACACGTGATAAACGTTCTTTTAGGCATCTTCTTCCAGAACATGCCATTCTCATCTACGTTGAATATGGTTTGGCTGGTATAGCCATCTTCATCTATCATAGCTTTGAATTTCTTTGGATAGTAACAGGCAGCCTTTTATCAGCACTTGCCTCCTCTCCACTTTCTGCAGTGCTATGCCTATTACAGCGACTTTTGAATCGGCTGAACCAACCGTTAATAGCTTTAAACTTTTCATCTTTAGCCACCACTCCAGCATCCTCTTTCAATCTCTCAAAAACCAGCTTAGCTTGAGAGCACACCGTGTTCTGATCAACAGGACAATTTTTCACATTTACTTGATTATCACACCATAATTTTAACATTGTTTCCACCTCGGCGATAATACCGTGAAACTAACGAATGATGCTTGAATTTAAAGATTGAACATTTTTCACAGCTTCAAGAATTTTTTCTTTGCCTTTTATAATTGTTCTGACCGTCGATTCCGGTAGATCAAACTTCTTTGCTAATTCACAAATTTTCATTTTTGTATCGAAGTTAATAATGTTAACTTTACATTCCAAAGATAAAGTTTTTTTTTTCTTGTTTGATGCAGAAGAATCAGTTCTAGTTCGTTCGGATGACATAGTGAAGTCTTTCAAGTTTCCGTAGATATAACAAATACAGAAATAAATAACACAAAATAAATTGTAGCTATGTGTCGATTCCGAGCGACACGTCCGAACACGTAAGCTGAACAATAGTGTGGGTGGAGTGAGTAATCAAGAGTTGCGTGGCGCTCAAACAAAAGACGAATCGACGAGTTTTGAAAATCGCGTAAGTCGGGTAGCGTAAGTCGAGGTATTACTGTATAGCTAAAAGATTTTCCAATATATCCACTACACGTAAATAATTAAAACAAATTTAGAAAGCATAAATAAATTAAATATTCCTTGATAAGACTGGTTATTTTTTATACTCATCATTAGATTTATTACATATATTATCTTCATTCATCCATATTTAATTTTAAAAACAATATTTATCGTTGGCATGCGTCAGAAAAAAAAGCATAACTTCTGTAAATGACACTGTTACAGCTAACTGGATACCGGCGGCGGGCTAATAACATAAACTAACTTGTGAACCAAGTGTATTGTTTGTTATACTTAACTTTATTTGCATAAATAAAATTACTATATTTATGCGCTGATGTGTATTTAATAATTTTAGAAATGTTTGGTAATAGAAACGCAGGCATATCTAATTTGACAATGACATTTTTTATCTAGGTTTATGTGCCTTGTCGAATCAACAAAATTCACACAAGTGATAGATTGTTGCAAAACTATAATGCGCTTTGGTGAATCGGGAAAATAGCGACGCCTATTTACGGCATTTTCGATTACAACAATTCTGTCGTATCGCAACTTACGACAAACTTTCGTCGTAAGTTAAGATACGAAGCTTTCGTGTGTCCTGACCATAGAAAAAAAATTTCAATTATATGAGTTACAAAGTAGAGATGAAAAAAAACGTGTCGATGTCCAATTATAAAGTTAAAATGTTTTATAATAATATAAATAAACCTTTTAATTAAACATCAGAAATAATTAATGGAAGAATTGTAATATTCAAAGAAATATAAAATGTACACAACAAAACAAAATGAACACATTAGCAGCATGATTTGAGCAATATATGATTTGTTCAATATGTAAGAGATATATTCTTAAATAAAATGGAATATTAGAAATCTTTTACAAATTTATTATTACAATTATTTTATACAGTTTATTTTGAAAGTACTGTTTCTTGCATTTTTCTTTTATTACTTTCCCTGCACTGTTATATATAAATGAGAGAAAGTATGGCGATCACTCAGAAAATGACCCCTGAAGATTTTTACATTTTCGAACTCGGAACCATGAAACGTTGAGAAATGCAGAAAATTCGGGGGTTTTCGGTATGTATGGACGTTAGTGTGTGTGGGGATTGCACGATTTTGTTTATTCTCTTTGAAGCTTAATGTGCTTTGTGTCGAAAATTTCTGAAATTTTGTAGAGAAATTTGTGTATTAGGAAGATTTATGCTATTAAATTTTGGTGTTTAAAGGTCGAGTGGGTTGGGAGATAAAAAAGGTCGTGTTCATATTTCGAGTAGGGTAGGACTTAATAACGATTTTACTCCTTATTAGCACTTAGAATTTTTAAAAAATCAAACTCGTCCATAACCTCAAAAGTGAGCTGTTACCATTTTATAATAGTTAAAAATACTAAATGGGTTTTAATACTAAAATTTAATAACAGATGGCGCCACACACTCATGTTAACTGTTTCTAGCAAGACTGTAGAGCGCGTAAAAATCTACCAACTCTAAAAACTCGGACTCCGACCAGGGACGGACTTGTTACCGAAAGTGACTAAGAAATTCTTGTCATCACGTGACCACAGAATAAAAGGTTCAATAAATAGAGTTCTAATAAAGATAGAACATAGAAACTTTTTATTCCAAAGCTAAAAGACTCCTCTAAGTAATGACACAGTCAATATATAAATATGTATTCGATAATTTTTACTTTTCCGGCTGTTATATATAACAGAGGGAA
>NW_019384854.1:395515-398671 GCF_000671375.1 Centruroides sculpturatus
GACTAGAAAAAAATCCATGTAATGAATCTAAATGAAAAGCAGTGTCTAATGGTAAGCTCATAATAATGATAAATTTATCATAAAATAGTTTAACAATAAGTAAATATTTTTAATGTTCAGAATAAACAATACTATTTTATTTCTTGTTATTATATATGAACAAAATCAGAATAAAACGCAATGTGTTTCAAGTGACATTGAGTTTTACATAATAGAAATTTAATGAATTTTACAGTTTAGTAATTATGAAAGTGGTGTAAGTCCATTTATGGCCCAGAAAGAATATATTAGTTTGGATAAATTCACATAGAAGTCTTTATGCAATCAACTTACATATTTCTAAAGTCATAGAAACATTGTCAAACTTAGTACACTTTGTTTATATTTTTGAATCAACTAAAATGCAAATGTTTAAATATCTCGAAAGAAGAAAAAATGGACTTACACCACTTTCAAAATAAACGGTCCATTTATCGTTTTATGACGAGTAAAATTTTTTTGCCGCGTTCACGGCTTTTAAGTAATGAATAAACCTTCGAGGCGCGAGGCCCTTCGGACCGCAAGACATAGACGGTGGCCCACGTCGTCCATGTCTTACACCGCCCTTGGTCATAGAAATGATGTAATTTGAATATAAATTATTTATAAATACGTATGTCAAGTTATATTTTTATTATTGCGTAAAATATATTTATGTGTTTACGACCACTGTGCTGAGTGAGACGTTGTTGAAACAAAAAATGTTATGCATTCCATAAACAGTGTCGTACATAAACAAGTACATAAACAGTGTCGTAATTCAGCAAGTGCAAATCAGCAAATTCGTAAAATTTTTGTTTATTTTAAACAATCCGGATAATCGAAAATCCGGATAATGGAGGTTCGGATAATGGAGGTTCTACTGTATTATTTAATGCCCCTTTATACGCAAGCTACAGTGCAACATTCCGTTTCTTAAACTCTACCAATTCTGAGATATTGTTTAATATCTCAGAACAGAAAATAAAGAAAGAAAATAAATTAGACGCCAACACACGCGCGCGCTATTTTTTTCCCTTTTTTTGCTTTTTAGGGGGATTTGAGAGGTCTCCAAACGTGTATATTTGCAAAAAAAAAAAAAAAACGGAGGGTCAAATTTAACACGATTCCAATACTTTTCCGTTTTATATACATAACAAGTTGGAAAGTAAAAAGGAGTCGGAGTAAGCAGATTTTTTGACGACTCCGACTGCTACTCCGACTCAGATTCCGGCTAAAACACCAAAACTCCACGACTCCGTCTTCTCAGCTGTGAGATAGGCCGTGGGTCAGGGGTTATCTGGTACTGACCACTTACTTTGCACAGGCTGGTAAAGCCCAATCTCTGATTCATTCGGATGGCTAGGAGGGCAAATCGAGTGGGGAGTGCGTCGGTATGTCGACAGGTTTCCTCGGATAGACAGGAGACAGGTTTAACAAATAACAAAATAAATGTTTATTCTATAACTAAAGTAATTTACAGGAGTATACAAGTTACTGATTATTGCCTAGATGCGGAAATACAAATATGTCTATAATCGCTCTAACTATTCACTATGCCTCTAGAGAGAGTTTACAAAGGCTCTAAAGTGAGAGAGTTATATTGGCGGTCAATTATATGTTGGAGGACGGTATGCGACGATCATCCTGGAGTATGGAAGCTGGCTGGCTGTCACAGGCTTATATCTTCTACCGGCTTCTCGTTGGACAGGATCGGGACAGGAGACACTGTATTCAGACCTTCCAGATGATCGCTCGGAGGGACGGTCGCACTGAGGGGACGATCGCCCGGAACTTCCCGTGACGATCGTTTTTATACGATCGTCGTTGGCACTGAGCCAACAGGTCGTTCACTCGTTATGCTGACTAATTATCATGCGCATGAAGACTAATTAACAAACGGACGATGTGTAAGATCCGCCATCCGATCTATTTCCGTTATAACGTGTGATAAATTTTTCTCATCCTCTAATGTAAAAATATGTTAAATTCAAAATTTTACGCCCTGTAAACCCTCGGGTTCACACAGCCCTGGCTGCTAGGAAAGTTAAGCAATTTGCTATTAGATTTAAAAATTTTTTAAACGCATTATTCATTTCCTGAAATATTTCAAATTTCTGTAATAAATTATTTATTTCATTAAATGTTTTCTCAATTTTTTCCTTCGCGAAGACTTCAAATCACTTAAATGGTCAAACATACCTTTTTCCATTCGTTTTTTTCGTTACTAATTGTAGATGTCAACGGTGATAATATCTTGGTCAGGGATGAGGAAACGTTAAATATTTCAGCAAAACTGTCATCCATACTGTCAAGTAATTCCCATACTTTTCTACATTGATAATGTCTATCTTTAATTTATTTGTACGTTTCCACAAGACTTGTCCATTTTCAGACAAATCTACAGTATAGGCCTATACTGTATATATTAAATACACAATTGTTTTTCGTTAAATGTTTTCGTATAGTTGTCTGAAAAATTTGACTTTCTCTTAGAGAAATTACTATACTCGTTTCTATTTTTTGTTATTGAAATAAATACATTTACTGAATCTTTGCTGCGACTAATTTTTTAAATTGTATTAATTGGCAGTGGTGTACTGTGCAGTACCTGCAGGTGTTAATGTACTCGGTGACAATGTACATAAATTCCGTATTCTGACCCC
This sequence comes from Centruroides sculpturatus, assembly GCF_000671375.1. Taxonomy (NCBI): domain Eukaryota; kingdom Metazoa; phylum Arthropoda; class Arachnida; order Scorpiones; family Buthidae; genus Centruroides; species Centruroides sculpturatus. Next base: position 398,200 of record NW_019384854.1, read on the forward strand.
TATTTTTTTCAGTATTAATGATCTAATTCGTAATATCACAAATTTTAACGGTTCTAATTTAAATAACTCGTCATGTTCACATAGCGTTACAAAAAAGTGGTCCTTAAGGGGAGTTTTGACAAAATTTTTTTTTTTCAATTTTTGGAATGTTTTTTAGGTCCCCAAATTTTTTCAAAATTTTTTGCCCGCGCGAAAAAATTTTATCACGATTTTAATGAGCCTTTGATAAGGCTCGATTAAGGCTTAATTGTTTTTTAATGGGAGTTTTTTATCAAATTTATTTCATGGTTCCTAAGTTGTAGCGCACGGATTTTCCTTCAGTAAAGTTATTTAAAGCTAGTTTCTGATGTCAAAAACGACCTCCGATACTTTTTTAATTTTTTTAATTAATCGATTTTTTTATATATAAGTTTAATTAAGCCGGGGGGGTCGGAAATCGCAATAAAAATTTTAATTTTTTAAAAATATACGG
>NW_019384854.1:401983-407493 GCF_000671375.1 Centruroides sculpturatus
ACATCAGTACACAAATCAGCTTTCTAACACTCAGTAGAGTCGGTGTTTACGCTTTGAGGCCATTTTTTACTGTTGTAAGATACTTTACAGAAAAATATAGATATTAGAATTCGTCTGTATACGTCCAGATCAGAATTATAATTAATTCAACAATTAAATTTGTAAATGGAATTGTCTAAAATGTATATAAACTTTTATATTTAATAAAGTTTATTATGAAATTTAATTTTTAATTAAAAGTTCGATATTTATAAAAGTAAATATTAAATTTTCACAATTTTAGATTTGTTAAAACGTTTTCTCACCTTTGGAGCAAAATTATTCAGTGTACTGAATTCGTGAATAACCATGAAAATGCTTTGTCAGCGAGATTTAGTTGGTAGTAAGCAGGCAAATGTGTCGAATTAATATACGGTTCCATTAAACGGATTCCCTTATATTCACTGTCGCTTTGTCGTTTGATAGTCCAACAATAATCCTTCAGCGTGGCTGGTCCCATCGTTTCTGGTAACAGAATTTTATTTCAGAAATGTTCTGATGGCACCGTTTCGCCTTTTTATCGCTCGCTTAAATATTCAGGAAATGTGTCGAAAGATCGACTTTTGATGACTTGCGGCACCTATTTCTAAACTATTAAACTATTTTCTACAACATTAAACTATTATTATTAATGTTGTAAAAAATATTTAATATAACAGTTTATAACTCACTGCTGTTTCAACTATAAAATTCTTTAACTTAATTAATTCATTTTAAAGTAATTACTGTATTAGAATCGTTAAAATTTACAAATAATAAATTACTCAAAATTTTACGAATTTAGGTGTTTTTTTATTTTTAAAAGATAGGAATAAAAAAGTACGTACAGTAAAACTGCCGTTAAAGGACACCTCTACATTTTTACAATTTTCTCACCTACAAATAAAACACGTGTAAGTTGACAATGACCACTTAACGTCATACATATTAATATTCTCTATATCACTTCACGTAAGCCAAGATCAAGGAAATGTTAATGGAGAACACTTAAATAACCATGAAGTAGCCTTTAGATAGGTTTGTGGCAACTCGGTCGTGCCAGGAAATGAACTAGTAGATAATTTAGCAAAGAAAGCTGCTAAATCTTCTCTTGGTCAATGTACGAAAATCTAAGATTAGAGAATGGATCTGAGACATTACTCATGCAAAGTGGCAGGATGACTGGGAGTAGGTCCATACCGGAAGGACCACATTTGGTTTTATCCCAGACATCAAAGAACGTCTAAAGTGGAGTCTTTACAAGCTTTACAATTACCCAAACTCTGACAGTGCATGGTAACTTTCAGGTGTACCTCCACTGTTTTAAAATTAGAAACAACAACACATATCCATGAGACGGAATCACTCCCCAGGACATGTACACCTGATTTTTGACTGTATCAGTTTGACAGATAAAGACAAAACCTCATCGATGCGGTAATAACTCAGGGATTTAACTGGGCGTGACAGATATCAAACCTAGTGAAGGATGAAACCATTTTCAAGAAACTGCAACAATTTTTTCAAAAAGTGGAAGTCCTCACGAACTTTGACAGAAGATAACCACTGCCTTGTAACAGGTTTATACAAATCAAGAATATCCTATAACAAACACATCTTTCCATCTACAAATTAACTTAATTTAAACCTATGTTCTTTGGCCAAGAGAGCCTTTGTAAATACTGTATATATGTCTGTTTGCCTATTGTACGGTACAACCTCATGTTCTGCGCGACTGCTTCATTGGGATGGGCAGCGACTGCTTCGTTGGGCCATCAGTTCCGATATTAACGGTAGAGCATAGCCAGGAAGTCAAAGTATCACAGAAAAGCGTCGCGGTCGCCACTGACAGCGTGCAAACTGACAAAGTTCTCATTTAGTAAAGGATGAACAAGAACGTTAGTTGTCAAAATATGTATGATGAAATCGAAAAAATATTTTTGTAAAAGTCCGGGTTCTCACAAAATTAAGCTTGTTTTTTATTTTCTCGGCTTTGTTATATATAACAGATTAAAAGTGTGGCGATCGGTAAAAAAATGATTCACCCAACATCTTTAAATTTTTAGGCTCGGGACCTTGAAACGTCGAGAAATACAAAACGACTGGGATTTTTTCTGTATGTATGGATGTTACTGTGTGTGAGGGGAACGAATTTGTTCACCCTCTTTGAAGCTTAAGCACCTTTCGTCGAAAATTTCTGAAATTTGTGAATTAAGACATTATGTTCGCATTACCTGGAGTGCAAAGGACCACAATCATTACTAATTCCTCTTTGAATTTTCAAAAATACGGATAACAGGATAACATTAGAATAAATGAATGATTCGACATTCCTAATATTTTATTTATTAAGAAAAAAAGCGTTATTTTAACTTAAAAAACTTAAGGTAATCCTGTTTTTAATGAATATTATTTTAATAAAATAATCCTTTCTGAAATATTTCAAACCGATTGTTTTTACGTAACATGTGACGTAAAAATATGATGGGATCATAATACGTTACAATATATTTTAACAATAGGTAAAGAATTGTTAAAATGTATTGTTGGCTTTTTGCATTGTAAGTGGCTATTGTTAACTCTTTGTCATGGTGTCCTGCATCTTTAAGGCCCGGTCAGACGAAGACAGGAGATCCGACGAAAGGCGGAGAAGGCATCTTTAAGGCTAGCTCGGGTAAAGACAAAAGACGGAATGGAGCATACAGGGCTCTCTCTGTCTCGTTTCTTCAACGCCCGCTCGAGTGAAGGGGCCGACCGAGGTTGGAGCGGGTTTTCTGTCTCTCGCTGTATTAAATTCCGCGCAGGACGAGTATTTTTTTTGGTTAATGAGGGTCGGTATGAGATTGAACTAAATTTTGTGGCCCTAACGTACGTTTTATTATGACCAGGTGTATTTATAGATTTTCTTTATTAGTAGTTGTTGTAATATTGCATCCCTTAGTTTAGATACTAATAATAAGATAAGTTTCGAATAGCGGAATTTTGAGTATTCAGAAGTAATTACAGTATAAATAATTTCATTGTGCGAGTTAGGAAGAACTCGACTCGACAAGTGATGTTGGTCACTTGTGGTGTAGAATTCTTTCCAACTCTCGGTGGAACTCTGAAGCAGCCACTTCTACGTGGTGAGTTCTGGGTTGTTGTTCTGGAAAGACGAACGGCAAGCGAAGAGCTGCTTGTTCCATTTTATCCATTCTGCCGCTGCTGGGCAGTTTTCTTGCGCTGTTTGTTGTTGAAAGCCCAAAGTGCTTTGGTGTTTCGTTGAAAAATTCGAGCACAAAATCGAATTTAAATTTATTATAAATTGCTGATAAGTAATTTGCAATTGTTTCTCCTGTGATTTATTAATTCTAAAATTGAAATATTTTGTTAAATACATTCTATTATATTAACTTAGGGTTTCCCGACGGGGTCGGTATTGACCCTTTAGGGGTCTATGAAAGTTTGCAGGAATGGCTAAAACTTTTCAAATATTTAAAATTTTACATATTTTTCTTGCTCTTAACTACTTTGTACTATACAATAAGCGCTCGTTGTTAATGAAAAAGTGTTAAAAATTTAATAATTCGATTTTTGTAGTCCCTTGACACGGAGGCCCAGGGCTTAAGCCCTATGAGCCCCTCTGTAGATCTGCTTGTGATAATAATTAGCAGTACTCACACTAATCACCATTGCACATTCTATGGAATAGTCATCAAAATTATCATACAACGTACATGTTTTTAGTATAACAAACAATGACCCATGCTATAGTTTGTTTTAATCTACTTAAATTTCTGTATATCTCACACTTTCACCATTGCACATTCTATGTGCAATGGTGAAAGTGTTGAAAGTCATCAAAATTATCATACAACGTACATGTTTTTAGTATAACAAACAATGACCCATGCTATAGTTTGTTTTAATCTACTTAAATTTCTGTATATATCCAGTCTACCTTGATCTTGTTTATTAATATGACAGGTAAAAATAAATATATTTTGTTTCGACTTTGACTATGATTTCCTTTTTTGCTATTCAGAAACTACACAAGTATAATAAGTCCTAACGCGATGTTAAAAACGTGGTTCAAGTAGACAGGATATATACAGAAATTTAAAAGAATAAGAACATAGAAGTAAAAAGAATTTTTATATTTTTAGATATAAAATGGCAAAAGGCTTGATTTTCAGGGTAAAGATGAATTTTATAAAAAATTGTAAATGTCAATAACGAGTAAAATCTTCATTAAGTCTGACCCTACTCGAGGTATGACCCACGATCCTTTCAACCTTTAAAAGTGTGGTCTATAGAGGGCAGATTTCAAATTAGGCAGCATCCAAACATAGTATCTCATTGCATGTGACAAGTGTAACAAATTAGCATCACAGTTGGCCAACAACACCCTTTGCCTTCAGAATTTTAGATGGAGACACGTTGAACAGTGCCCTGCAAGCTTATATCTCTGTATAATATAAGCGTTTCGAAGAAATGAAATATTTCTCGCTTGCAGCAGCAAAATAGCCATAGTAGTGAGTTTTGGTACTAGTTTTCTTACGCAAATGTCTTGTAAATGTTCTGAAATGTCTTATTACCAGTTATTATTGTATTTTGACAGCTGAATGTCTCTGTAAATAGAGTGGAATAGGAATACTTGATTTACTATTACCAAATATTTAGTTCCTATAAGTGTTCAGTTTAATGTTATTAATACATTCTGACAGAATATTTTATTCATTATGCTTTGATATGTGCAACATGTATCAATATCTTCGTGCACTACAACATGAAAAAATTCGGCTACATTACGTAGAAAAAACTTTTTAATAACTCTTTTTATCCTTGTAAATACTAAAAGGTTATTTTTAGAAAGCCCATTTTGGTTTCGGCCAGGCCCACACAAGGTCGGCTGGAAATTGAAGGTTTAAGCCCGAAATATCCAAATAAATCATTTTCTCTTACAATTCTTGGGGTGTTTCGGTCTGTTGGGAGCAAGTCGAGTTTGTACGTGTGAATATAATTTTCTATGCTATGTCTGTTGTTGACAGGTTTCATTAAAAATTTTTAAATATTTAACTGCAGTTGCCTTATTCGTATAACTCAATAATTACTCTTTAACACACGATAAATAATGGAAATATTTCTGTTGTGTTGTCTTCAGCGCCTCCTAACATGAGTGACGCTCTTTTTTCGTGAGTTCTTTGAACGGGTAAAATATGGCATAATCTAACAAATATAAAACTAAAATCGCTTGAAAAATATTTTATATTTTCAAAATTTTATTCGCGATAATCACATTTAAATATTCTTTCTTTTTCTGAATTTCATGTTATGAACGGTGTGAGATGTATTATATTTGTGATAGAAGGTGATGTTTCAGGATATTAGAAAAAAATATATTTTACAAATAAATATATTGTATTTATATTATTCAGTATTTTTACTAAAATCGTATACTACATTTAATATCAGGTTGATAATTATCAGTTTATAATTCTAAAATAACACTT